>NW_027143200.1:0-75412 GCF_026170545.1 Melanerpes formicivorus
AGCACAGGAATAAGGTAGGGAAGAATTCTAAGGATCATTTTGACTGCCTCCAGAAGTTAGATCAGATGGCAAATTGGATTTGGTGCTAGGTCTTTCCCTTTAGGTTTTACCCCAACAATGTTTTCATTAGTTTCGCTCACTCTCGAAATCAAGCATTTTACAGCAGGTTGGAGCAGCCTGTATCTCAGCACAGGAATAAGGTAGGGAAGAATTCAAATACTCATTTTGACTGCCTCCAGAAGTTAGATCAGATGGCCAATGGAATTTGGTGCTAGGTCTTTCCCTTTAGGTTTTACCCCAACAATGTTTTCATTAGTTTCGCTCACTCTCGAAATCAAGCATTTTACAGCAGGTTGGAGCAGCCTGTATCTCAGCACAGGAATAAGGTAGGGAAGAATTCTAAGGATCATTTTGACTGCCTCCAGAAGTTAGATCAGATGGCCAATGGAATTTGGTGCTAGGTCTTTCCCTTTAGGTTTTACCCCAACAATGTTTTCATTAGTTTCGCTCACTCTCGAAATCAAGCATTTTACAGCAGGTTGGAGCAGCCTGTATCTCAGCACAGGAATAAGGTAGGGAAGAATTCTAAGGATCATTTTGACTGCCTCCAGAAGTTAGATCAGATGGCCAATGGAATTTGGTGCTAGGTCTTTCCCTTTAGGTTTTACCCCAACAATGTTTTCATTAGTTTCGCTCACTCTCAAAATCAAGCATTTTACAGCAGGTTGGAGCAGCCTGTATCTCAGCACAGGAATAAGGTAGGGAAGAATTCTAAGGATCATTTTGACTGCCTCCAGAAGTTAGATCAGATGGCAAATTGGATTTGGTGCTAGGTCTTTCCCTTTAGGTTTTACCCCAACAATGTTTTCATTAGTTTCGCTCACTCTCGAAATCAAGCATTTTACAGCAGGTTGGAGCAGCCTGTATCTCAGCACAGGAATAAGGTAGGGAAGAATTCTAAGGATCATTTTGACTGCCTCCAGAAGTTAGATCAGATGGCAAATTGGATTTGGTGCTAGGTCTTTCCCTTTAGGTTTTACCCCAACAATGTTTTCATTAGTTTCGCTCACTCTCGAAATCAAGCATTTTACAGCAGGTTGGAGCAGCCTGTATCTCAGCACAGGAATAAGGTAGGGAAGAATTCTAAGGATCATTTTGACTGCCTCCAGAAGTTAGATCAGATGGCAAATTGGATTTGGTGCTAGGTCTTTCCCTTTAGGTTTTACCCCAACAATGTTTTCATTAGTTTCACTCACTCTCGAAATCAAGCATTTTACAGCAGGTTGGAGCAGCCTGTATCTCAGCACAGGAATAAGGTAGGGAAGAATTCTAAGGATCATTTTGACTGCCTCCAGAAGTTAGATCAGATGGCCAATGGAATTTGGTGCTAGGTCTTTCCCTTTAGGTTTTACCCCAACAATGTTTTCATTAGTTTCGCTCACTCTCGAAATCAAGCATTTTACAGCAGGTTGGAGCAGCCTGTATCTCAGCACAGGAATAAGGTAGGGAAGAATTCAAATACTCATTTTGACTGCCTCCAGAAGTTAGATCAGATGGCAAATTGGATTTGGTGCTAGGTCTTTCCCTTTAGGTTTTACCCCAACAATGTTTTCATTAGTTTCGCTCACTCTCGAAATCAAGCATTTTACAGCAGGTTGGAGCAGCCTGTATCTCAGCACAGGAATAAGGTAGGGAAGAATTCTAAGGATCATTTTGACTGCCTCCAGAAGTTAGATCAGATGGCCAATGGAATTTGGTGCTAGGTCTTTCCCTTTAGGTTTTACCCCAACAATGTTTTCATTAGTTTCGCTCACTCTCGAAATCAAGCATTTTACAGCAGGTTGGAGCAGCCTGTATCTCAGCACAGGAATAAGGTAGGGAAGAATTCTAAGGATCATTTTGACTGCCTCCAGAAGTTAGATCAGATGGCAAATTGGATTTGGTGCTAGGTCTTTCCCTTTAGGTTTTACCCCAACAATGTTTTCATTAGTTTCGCTCACTCTCGAAATCAAGCATTTTACAGCAGGTTGGAGCAGCCTGTATCTCAGCACAGGAATAAGGTAGGGAAGAATTCTAAGGATCATTTTGACTGCCTCCAGAAGTTAGATCAGATGGCAAATTGGATTTGGTGCTAGGTCTTTCCCTTTAGGTTTTACCCCAACAATGTTTTCATTAGTTTCACTCACTCTCGAAATCAAGCATTTTACAGCAGGTTGGAGCAGCCTGTATCTCAGCACAGGAATAAGGTAGGGAAGAATTCTAAGGATCATTTTGACTGCCTCCAGAAGTTAGATCAGATGGCCAATGGAATTTGGTGCTAGGTCTTTCTCTTTAGGTTTTACCCCAACAATGTTTTCATTAGTTTCGCTCACTCTCGAAATCAAGCATTTTACAGCAGGTTGGAGCAGCCTGTATCTCAGCACAGGAATAAGGTAGGGAAGAATTCTAAGGATCATTTTGACTGCCTCCAGAAGTTAGATCAGATGGCAAATTGGATTTGGTGCTAGGTCTTTCCCTTTAGGTTTTACCCCAACAATGTTTTCATTAGTTTCGCTCACTCTCGAAATCAAGCATTTTACAGCAGGTTGGAGCAGCCTGTATCTCAGCACAGGAATAAGGTAGGGAAGAATTCAAATACTCATTTTGACTGCCTCCAGAAGTTAGATCAGATGGCCAATGGAATTTGGTGCTAGGTCTTTCCCTTTAGGTTTTACCCCAACAATGTTTTCATTAGTTTCGCTCACTCTCGAAATCAAGCATTTTACAGCAGGTTGGAGCAGCCTGTATCTCAGCACAGGAATAAGGTAGGGAAGAATTCTAAGGATCATTTTGACTGCCTCCAGAAGTTAGATCAGATGGCCAATGGAATTTGGTGCTAGGTCTTTCCCTTTAGGTTTTACCCCAACAATGTTTTCATTAGTTTCGCTCACTCTCGAAATCAAGCATTTTACAGCAGGTTGGAGCAGCCTGTATCTCAGCACAGGAATAAGGTAGGGAAGAATTCAAATACTCATTTTGACTGCCTCCAGAAGTTAGATCAGATGGCAAATTGGATTTGGTGCTAGGTCTTTCCCTTTAGGTTTTACCCCAACAATGTTTTCATTAGTTTCGCTCACTCTCGAAATCAAGCATTTTACAGCAGGTTGGAGCAGCCTGTATCTCAGCACAGGAATAAGGTAGGGAAGAATTCTAAGGATCATTTTGACTGCCTCCAGAAGTTAGATCAGATGGCAAATTGGATTTGGTGCTAGGTCTTTCCCTTTAGGTTTTACCCCAACAATGTTTTCATTAGTTTCGCTCACTCTCGAAATCAAGCATTTTACAGCAGGTTGGAGCAGCCTGTATCTCAGCACAGGAATAAGGTAGGGAAGAATTCTAAGGATCATTTTGACTGCCTCCAGAAGTTAGATCAGATGGCAAATTGGATTTGGTGCTAGGTCTTTCCCTTTAGGTTTTACCCCAACAATGTTTTCATTAGTTTCGCTCACTCTCGAAATCAAGCATTTTACAGCAGGTTGGAGCAGCCTGTATCTCAGCACAGGAATAAGGTAGGGAAGAATTCAAATACTCATTTTGACTGCCTCCAGAAGTTAGATCAGATGGCCAATGGAATTTGGTGCTAGGTCTTTCCCTTTAGGTTTTACCCCAACAATGTTTTCATTAGTTTCGCTCGCTCTCGAAATCAAGCATTTTTACAGCAGGTTGGAGCAGCCTGTATCTCAGCACAGGAATAAGGTAGGGAAGAATTCTAAGGATCATTTTGACTGCCTCCAGAAGTTAGATCAGATGGCCAATGGAATTTGGTGCTAGGTCTTTCCCTTTAGGTTTTACCCCAACAATGTTTTCATTAGTTTCGCTCACTCTCGAAATCAAGCATTTTACAGCAGGTTGGAGCAGCCTGTATCTCAGCACAGGAATAAGGTAGGGAAGAATTCTAAGGATCATTTTGACTGCCTCCAGAAGTTAGATCAGATGGCCAATGGAATTTGGTGCTAGGTCTTTCCCTTTAGGTTTTACCCCAACAATGTTTTCATTAGTTTCGCTCACTCTCAAAATCAAGCATTTTACAGCAGGTTGGAGCAGCCTGTATCTCAGCACAGGAATAAGGTAGGGAAGAATTCTAAGGATCATTTTGACTGCCTCCAGAAGTTAGATCAGATGGCAAATTGGATTTGGTGCTAGGTCTTTCCCTTTAGGTTTTACCCCAACAATGTTTTCATTAGTTTCGCTCACTCTCGAAATCAAGCATTTTACAGCAGGTTGGAGCAGCCTGTATCTCAGCACAGGAATAAGGTAGGGAAGAATTCTAAGGATCATTTTGACTGCCTCCAGAAGTTAGATCAGATGGCAAATTGGATTTGGTGCTAGGTCTTTCCCTTTAGGTTTTACCCCAACAATGTTTTCATTAGTTTCGCTCACTCTCGAAATTTTACAGCAGGTTGGAGCAGCCTGTATCTCAGCACAGGAATAAGGTAGGGAAGAATTCTAAGGATCATTTTGACTGCCTCCAGAAGTTAGATCAGATGGCAAATTGGATTTGGTGCTAGGTCTTTCCCTTTAGGTTTTACCCCAACAATGTTTTCATTAGTTTTCGCTCACTCTCGAAATCAAGCATTTTACAGCAGGTTGGAGCAGCCTGTATCTCAGCACAGGAATAAGGGTAGGGAAGAATTCTAAGGCTCATTTTGACTGCCTCCAGAAGTTAGATCAGATGGCAAATTGGATTTGGTGCTAGGTCTTTCCCTTTAGGTTTTACCCCAACAATGTTTTCATTAGTTTCACTCACTCTCGAAATCAAGCATTTTACAGCAGGTTGGAGCAGCCTGTATCTCAGCACAGGAATAAGGTAGGGAAGAATTCTAAGGATCATTTTGACTGCCTCCAGAAGTTAGATCAGATGGCCAATGGAATTTGGTGCTAGGTCTTTCTCTTTAGGTTTTACCCCAACAATGTTTTCATTAGTTTCGCTCACTCTCGAAATCAAGCATTTTAACAGCAGGTTGGAGCAGCCTGTATCTCAGCACAGGAATAAGGTAGGGAAGAATTCTAAGGATCATTTTGACTGCCTCCAGAAGTTAGATCAGATGGCAAATTGGATTTGGTGCTAGGTCTTTCCCTTTAGGTTTTACCCCAACAATGTTTTCATTAGTTTCGCTCACTCTCGAAATCAAGCATTTTACAGCAGGTTGGAGCAGCCTGTATCTCAGCACAGGAATAAGGTAGGGAAGA
This sequence comes from Melanerpes formicivorus, assembly GCF_026170545.1. NCBI lineage: Eukaryota > Metazoa > Chordata > Aves > Piciformes > Picidae > Melanerpes > Melanerpes formicivorus. The sequence goes on from NW_027143200.1 coordinate 5,230, forward strand.
ATTCAAATACTCATTTTGACTGCCTCCAGAAGTTAGATCAGATGGCCAATGGAATTTGGTGCTAGGTCTTTCCCTTTAGGTTTTACCCCAACAATGTTTTCATTAGTTTCGCTCACTCTCGAAATCAAGCATTTTACAGCAGGTTGGAGCAGCCTGTATCTCAGCACAGGAATAAGGTAGGGAAGAATTCTAAGGATCATTTTTGACTGCCTCCAGAAGTTAGATCAGATGGCCAATGGAATTTGGTGCTAGGTCTTTCCCTTTAGGTTTTACCCCAACAATGTTTTCATTAGTTTCGCTCACTCTCGAAATCAAGCATTTTACAGCAGGTTGGAGCAGCCTGTATCTCAGCACAGGAATAAGGTAGGGAAGAATTCAAATACTCATTTTGACTGCCTCCAGAAGTTAGATCAGATGGCAAATTGGATTTGGTGCTAGGTCTTTCCCTTTAGGTTTTACCCCAACAATGTTTTCATTAGTTTCGCTCACTCTCGAAATCAAGCATTTTACAGCAGGTTGGAGCAGCCTGTAATCTCAGCACAGGAATAAGGTAGGGAAGAATTCTAAGGATCATTTTGACTGCCTCCAGAAGTTAGATCAGATGGCAAATTGGATTTGGTGCTAGGTCTTTCCCTTTAGGTTTTACCCCAACAATGTTTTCATTAGTTTCGCTCACTCTCGAAATCAAGCATTTTACAGCAGGTTGGAGCAGCCTGTATCTCAGCACAGGAATAAGGTAGGGAAGAATTCTAAGGATCATTTTGACTGCCTCCAGAAGTTAGATCAGATGGCAAATTGGATTTGGTGCTAGGTCTTTCCCTTTAGGTTTTACCCCAACAATGTTTTCATTAGTTTCGCTCACTCTCGAAATCAAGCAATTTTACAGCAGGTTGGAGCAGCCTGTATCTCAGCACAGGAATAAGGTAGGGAAGAATTCAAATACTCATTTTGACTGCCTCCAGAAGTTAGATCAGATGGCCAATGGAATTTGGTGCTAGGTCTTTCCCTTTAGGTTTTACCCCAACAATGTTTTCATTAGTTTCGCTCGCTCTCGAAATCAAGCATTTTACAGCAGGTTGGAGCAGCCTGTATCTCAGCACAGGAATAAGGTAGGGAAGAATTCTAAGGATCATTTTGACTGCCTCCAGAAGTTAGATCAGATGGCCAATGGAATTTGGTGCTAGGTCTTTCCCTTTAGGTTTTACCCCAACAATGTTTTCATTAGTTTCGCTCACTCTCGAAATCAAGCATTTTACAGCAGGTTGGAGCAGCCTGTATCTCAGCACAGGAATAAGGTAGGGAAGAATTCTAAGGATCATTTTGACTGCCTCCAGAAGTTAGATCAGATGGCCAATGGAAATTTGGTGCTAGGTCTTTCCCTTTAGGTTTTACCCCAACAATGTTTTCATTAGTTTCGCTCACTCTCAAAATCAAGCATTTTACAGCAGGTTGGAGCAGCCTGTATCTCAGCACAGGAATAAGGTAGGGAAGAATTCTAAGGATCATTTTGACTGCCTCCAGAAGTTAGATCAGATGGCAAATTGGATTTGGTGCTAGGTCTTTCCCTTTAGGTTTTACCCCAACAATGTTTTCATTAGTTTCGCTCACTCTCGAAATCAAGCATTTTACAGCAGGTTGGAGCAGCCTGTATCTCAGCACAGGAATAAGGTAGGGAAGAATTCTAAGGATCATTTTGACTGCCTCCAGAAGTTAGATCAGATGGCAAATTGGATTTGGTGCTAGGTCTTTCCCTTTAGGTTTTACCCCAACAATGTTTTCATTAGTTTCGCTCACTCTCGAAATCAAGCATTTTACAGCAGGTTGGAGCAGCCTGTATCTCAGCACAGGAATAAGGTAGGGAAGAATTCTAAGGCTCATTTTGACTGCCTCCAGAAGTTAGATCAGATGGCAAATTGGATTTGGTGCTAGGTCTTTCCCTTTAGGTTTTACCCCAACAATGTTTTTCATTAGTTTCGCTCACTCTCGAAATCAAGCATTTTACAGCAGGTTGGAGCAGCCTGTATCTCAGCACAGGAATAAGGTAGGGAAGAATTCTAAGGCTCATTTTGACTGCCTCCAGAAGTTAGATCAGATGGCAAATTGGATTTGGTGCTAGGTCTTTCCCTTTAGGTTTTACCCCAACAATGTTTTCATTAGTTTCGCTCACTCCTCGAAATCAAGCATTTTACAGCAGGTTGGAGCAGCCTGTATCTCAGCACAGGAATAAGGCAGGGAAGAATTGAAATACTCATTTTGACTGCCTCCAGAAGTTAGATCAGATGGCCAATGGAATTTGGTGCTAGGTCTTTCCCTTTAGGTTTTACCCCAACAATGTTTTCATTAGTTTCGCTCACTCTCGAAATCAAGCATTTTACAGCAGGTTGGAGCAGCCTGTATCTCAGCACAGGAATAAGGTAGGGAAGAATTCTAAGGATCATTTTGACTGCCTCCAGAAGTTAGATCAGATGGCAAATTGGATTTGGTGCTAGGTCTTTCCCTTTAGGTTTTACCCCAACAATGTTTTCATTAGTTTCGCTCACTCTCGAAATCAAGCATTTTACAGCAGGTTGGAGCAGCCTGTATCTCAGCACAGGAATAAGGTAGGGAAGAATTCTAAGGATCATTTTGACTGCCTCCAGAAGTTAGATCAGATGGCCAATGGAATTTGGTGCTAGGTCTTTCCCTTTAGGTTTTACCCCAACAATGTTTTAATTAGTTTCGCTCACTCTCGAAATCAAGCATTTTACAGCAGGTTGGAGCAGCCTGTATCTCAGCACAGGAATAAGGTAGGGAAGAATTCTAAGGATCATTTTGACTGCCTCCAGAAGTTAGATCAGATGGCAAATTGGATTTGGTGCTAGGTCTTTCCCTTTAGGTTTTACCCCAACAATGTTTTCATTAGTTTCGCTCACTCCTCGAAATCAAGCATTTTACAGCAGGTTGGAGCAGCCTGTATCTCAGCACAGAATAAGGTAGGGAAGAATTCTAAGGATCATTTTGACTGCCTCCAGAAGTTAGATCAGATGGCCAATGGAATTTGGTGCTAGGTCTTTCCCTTTAGGTTTTACCCCAACAATGTTTTCATTAGTTTCGCTCACTCTCGAAATCAAGCATTTTACAGCAGGTTGGAGCAGCCTGTATCTCAGCACAGGAATAAGGTAGGGAAGAATTCTAAGGATCATTTTGACTGCCTCCAGAAGTTAGATCAGATGGCAAATTGGATTTGGTGCTAGGTCTTTCCCTTTAGGTTTTACCCCAACAATGTTTTCATTAGTTTCGCTCACTCTCGAAATCAAGCATTTTACAGCAGGTTGGAGCAGCCTGTATCTCAGCACAGGAATAAGGTAGGGAAGAATTCTAAGGATCATTTTGACTGCCTCCAGAAGTTAGATCAGATGGCAAATTGGATTTGGTGCTAGGTCTTTCCCTTTAGGTTTTACCCCAACAATGTTTTCATTAGTTTCGCTCACTCTCGAAATCAAGCATTTTACAGCAGGTTGGAGCAGCCTGTATCTCAGCACAGGAATAAGGTAGGGAAGAATTCTAAGGATCATTTTGACTGCCTCCAGAAGTTAGATCAGATGGCAAATTGGATTTGGTGCTAGGTCTTTCCCTTTAGGTTTTACCCCCAACAATGTTTTCATTAGTTTCGCTCACTCTCAAAATCAAGCATTTTACAGCAGGTTGGAGCAGCCTGTATCTCAGCACAGGAATAAGGTAGGGAAGAATTCTAAGGCTCATTTTGACTGCCTCCAGAAGTTAGATCAGATGGCAAATTGGATTTGGTGCTAGGTCTTTCCCTTTAGGTTTTACCCCAACAATGTTTTCATTAGTTTCGCTCACTCTCGAAATCAAGCATTTTACAGCAGGTTGGAGCAGCCTGTATCTCAGCACAGGAATAAGGCAGGGAAGAATTGAAATACTCATTTTGACTGCCTCCAGAAGTTAGATCAGATGGCCAATGGAATTTGGTGCTAGGTCTTTCCCTTTAGGTTTTACCCCAACAATGTTTTCATTAGTTTCGCTCACTCTCGAAATCAAGCATTTTACAGCAGGTTGGAGCAGCCTGTATCTCAGCACAGGAATAAGGTAGGGAAGAATTCTAAGGATCATTTTGACTGCCTCCAGAAGTTAGATCAGATGGCAAATTGGATTTGGTGCTAGGTCTTTCCCTTTAGGTTTTACCCCAACAATGTTTTTCATTAGTTTCGCTCACTCTCGAAATCAAGCATTTTACAGCAGGTTGGAGCAGCCTGTATCTCAGCACAGGAATAAGGTAGGGAAGAATTCTAAGGATCATTTTGACTGCCTCCAGAAGTTAGATCAGATGGCCAATGGAATTTGGTGCTAGGTCTTTCCCTTTAGGTTTTACCCCAACAATGTTTTCATTAGTTTCGCTCACTCTCGAAATCAAGCATTTTACAGCAGGTTGGAGCAGCCTGTATCTCAGCACAGGAATAAGGTAGGGAAGAATTCAAATACTCATTTTGACTGCCTCCAGAAGTTAGATCAGATGGCAAATTGGATTTGGTGCTAGGTCTTTCCCTTTAGGTTTTACCCCAACAATGTTTTCATTAGTTTCGCTCACTCTCGAAATCAAGCATTTTACAGCAGGTTGGAGCAGCCTGTATCTCAGCACAGGAATAAGGTAGGGAAGAATTCAAATACTCATTTTGACTGCCTCCAGAAGTTAGATCAGATGGCCAATGGAATTTGGTGCTAGGTCTTTCCCTTTAGGTTTTACCCCAACAATGTTTTCATTAGTTTCGCTCACTCTCGAAATGAAGCATTTTACAGCAGGTTGGAGCAGCCTGTATCTCAGCACAGGAATAAGGTAGGGAAGAATTCTAAGGATCATTTTGACTGCCTCCAGAAGTTAGATCAGATGGCCAATGGAATTTGGTGCTAGGTCTTTCCCTTTAGGTTTTACCCCAACAATGTTTTCATTAGTTTCGCTCACTCTCGAAATCAAGCATTTTACAGCAGGTTGGAGCAGCCTGTATCTCAGCACAGGAATAAGGTAGGGAAGAATTCTAAGGATCATTTTGACTGCCTCCAGAAGTTAGATCAGATGGCAAATTGGATTTGGTGCTAGGTCTTTCCCTTTAGGTTTTACCCCAACAATGTTTTCATTAGTTTCACTCACTCTCGAAATCAAGCATTTTACAGCAGGTTGGAGCAGCCTGTATCTCAGCACAGGAATAAGGTAGGGAAGAATTCTAAGGATCATTTTGACTGCCTCCAGAAGTTAGATCAGATGGCCAATGGAATTTGGTGCTAGGTCTTTCCCTTTAGGTTTTACCCCAACAATGTTTTCATTAGTTTCGCTCACTCTCGAAATCAAGCATTTTACAGCAGGTTGGAGCAGCCTGTATCTCAGCACAGGAATAAGGTAGGGAAGAATTCTAAGGATCATTTTGACTGCCTCCAGAAGTTAGATCAGATGGCAAATTGGATTTGGTGCTAGGTCTTTCCCTTTAGGTTTTACCCCAACAATGTTTTCATTAGTTTCGCTCACTCTCGAAATCAAGCATTTTACAGCAGGTTGGAGCAGCCTGTATCTCAGCACAGGAATAAGGTAGGGAAGAATTCTAAGGATCATTTTGACTGCCTCCAGAAGTTAGATCAGATGGCCAATGGAATTTGGTGCTAGGTCTTTCCCTTTAGGTTTTACCCCAACAATGTTTTCATTAGTTTCGCTCACTCTCGAAATCAAGCATTTTACAGCAGGTTGGAGCAGCCTGTATCTCAGCACAGGAATAAGGTAGGGAAGAATTCTAAGGATCATTTTGACTGCCTCCAGAAGTTAGATCAGATGGCAAATTGGATTTGGTGCTAGGTCTTTCCCTTTAGGTTTTACCCCAACAATGTTTTCATTAGTTTCGCTCACTCTCGAAATCAAGCATTTTACAGCAGGTTGGAGCAGCCTGTATCTCAGCACAGGAATAAGGTAGGGAAGAATTCAAATACTCATTTTGACTGCCTCCAGAAGTTAGATCAGATGGCAAATTGGATTTGGTGCTAGGTCTTTCCCTTTAGGTTTTACCCCAACAATGTTTTCATTAGTTTCACTCACTCTCGAAATCAAGCATTTTACAGCAGGTTGGAGCAGCCTGTATCTCAGCACAGGAATAAGGTAGGGAAGAATTCTAAGGATCATTTTGACTGCCTCCAGAAGTTAGATCAGATGGCAAATTGGATTTGGTGCTAGGTCTTTCCCTTTAGGTTTTACCCCAACAATGTTTTCATTAGTTTCGCTCACTCTCGAAATCAAGCATTTTACAGCAGGTTGGAGCAGCCTGTATCTCAGCACAGGAATAAGGTAGGGAAGAATTCTAAGGATCATTTTGACTGCCTCCAGAAGTTAGATCAGATGGCCAATGGAATTTGGTGCTAGGTCTTTCCCTTTAGGTTTTACCCCAACAATGTTTTCATTAGTTTCGCTCACTCTCGAAATCAAGCATTTTACAGCAGGTTGGAGCAGCCTGTATCTCAGCACAGGAATAAGGTAGGGAAGAATTCTAAGGATCATTTTGACTGCCTCCAGAAGTTAGATCAGATGGCAAATTGGATTTGGTGCTAGGTCTTTCCCTTTAGGTTTTACCCCAACAATGTTTTCATTAGTTTCGCTCACTCTCGAAATCAAGCATTTTACAGCAGGTTGGAGCAGCCTGTATCTCAGCACAGGAATAAGGTAGGGAAGAATTCTAAGGATCATTTTGACTGCCTCCAGAAGTTAGATCAGATGGCAAATTGGATTTGGTGCTAGGTCTTTCCCTTTAGGTTTTACCCCAACAATGTTTTCATTAGTTTCGCTCACTCTCGAAATCAAGCATTTTACAGCAGGTTGGAGCAGCCTGTATCTCAGCACAGGAATAAGGTAGGGAAGAATTCTAAGGATCATTTTGACTGCCTCCAGAAGTTAGATCAGATGGCAAATTGGATTTGGTGCTAGGTCTTTCCCTTTAGGTTTTACCCCAACAATGTTTTCATTAGTTTCGCTCACTCTCGAAATCAAGCATTTTACAGCAGGTTGGAGCAGCCTGTATCTCAGCACAGGAATAAGGTAGGGAAGAATTCTAAGGATCATTTTGACTGCCTCCAGAAGTTAGATCAGATGGCAAATTGGATTTGGTGCTAGGTCTTTCCCTTTAGGTTTTACCCCAACAATGTTTTCATTAGTTTCGCTCACTCTCAAAATCAAGCATTTTACAGCAGGTTGGAGCAGCCTGTATCTCAGCACAGGAATAAGGTAGGGAAGAATTCTAAGGATCATTTTGACTGCCTCCAGAAGTTAGATCAGATGGCAAATTGGATTTGGTGCTAGGTCTTTCCCTTTAGGTTTTACCCCAACAATGTTTTCATTAGTTTCGCTCACTCTCGAAATCAAGCATTTTACAGCAGGTTGGAGCAGCCTGTATCTCAGCACAGGAATAAGGTAGGGAAGAATTCTAAGGCTCATTTTGACTGCCTCCAGAAGTTAGATCAGGTGGCAAATTGAATTTGGTGCTAGGTCTTTCCCTGTAGGTTTTACCCCAACAATGTTTTCATTCGTTTCGCTCACTCTCGAAATCAAGCATTTTACAGCAGGTTGGAGCAGCCTGTATCTCAGCACAGGAATAAGGTAGGGAAGAATTCTAAGGATCATTTTGACTGCCTCCAGAAGTTAGATCAGATGGCAAATTGGATTTGGTGCTAGGTCTTTCCCTTTAGGTTTTACCCCAACAATGTTTTCATTAGTTTCGCTCACTCTCGAAATCAAGCATTTTACAGCAGGTTGGAGCAGCCTGTATCTCAGCACAGGAATAAGGTAGGGAAGAATTCTAAGGATCATTTTGACTGCCTCCAGAAGTTAGATCAGATGGCAAATTGGATTTGGTGCTAGGTCTTTCCCTTTAGGTTTTACCCCAACAATGTTTTCATTAGTTTCGCTCACTCTCGAAATCAAGCATTTTACAGCAGGTTGGAGCAGCCTGTATCTCAGCACAGGAATAAGGTAGGGAAGAATTCTAAGGATCATTTTGACTGCCTCCAGAAGTTAGATCAGATGGCCAATGGAATTTGGTGCTAGGTCTTTCCCTTTAGGTTTTACCCCAACAATGTTTTCATTAGTTTCGCTCACTCTCGAAATCAAGCATTTTACAGCAGGTTGGAGCAGCCTGTATCTCAGCACAGGAATAAGGTAGGGAAGAATTCTAAGGATCATTTTGACTGCCTCCAGAAGTTAGATCAGATGGCAAATTGGATTTGGTGCTAGGTCTTTCCCTTTAGGTTTTACCCCAACAATGTTTTCATTAGTTTCGCTCACTCTCGAAATCAAGCATTTTACAGCAGGTTGGAGCAGCCTGTATCTCAGCACAGGAATAAGGTAGGGAAGAATTCTAAGGATCATTTTGACTGCCTCCAGAAGTTAGATCAGATGGCCAATGGAATTTGGTGCTAGGTCTTTCCCTTTAGGTTTTACCCCAACAATGTTTTCATTAGTTTCGCTCACTCTCGAAATCAAGCATTTTACAGCAGGTTGGAGCAGCCTGTATCTCAGCACAGGAATAAGGTAGGGAAGAATTATAAGGATCATTTTGACTGCCTCCAGAAGTTAGATCAGATGGCAAATTGGATTTGGTGCTAGGTCTTTCCCTTTAGGTTTTACCCCAACAATGTTTTCATTAGTTTCGCTCACTCTCGAAATCAAGCATTTTACAGCAGGTTGGAGCAGCCTGTATCTCAGCACAGGAATAAGGTAGGGAAGAATTCTAAGGATCATTTTGACTGCCTCCAGAAGTTAGATCAGATGGCAAATTGGATTTGGTGCTAGGTCTTTCCCTTTAGGTTTTACCCCAACAATGTTTTCATTAGTTTCGCTCACTCTCGAAATCAAGCATTTTACAGCAGGTTGGAGCAGCCTGTATCTCAGCACAGGAATAAGGTAGGGAAGAATTCTAAGGATCATTTTGACTGCCTCCAGAAGTTAGATCAGATGGCCAATGGAATTTGGTGCTAGGTCTTTCCCTTTAGGTTTTACCCCAACAATGTTTTCATTAGTTTCGCTCACTCTCGAAATCAAGCATTTTACAGCAGGTTGGAGCAGCCTGTATCTCAGCACAGGAATAAGGTAGGGAAGAATTCAAATACTCATTTTGACTGCCTCCAGAAGTTAGATCAGATGGCAAATTGGATTTGGTGCTAGGTCTTTCCCTTTAGGTTTTACCCCAACAATGTTTTCATTAGTTTCGCTCACTCTCGAAATCAAGCATTTTACAGCAGGTTGGAGCAGCCTGTATCTCAGCACAGGAATAAGGCAGGGAAGAATTCAAATACTCATTTTGACTGCCTCCAGAAGTTAGATCAGATGGCCAATGGAATTTGGTGCTAGGTCTTTCCCTTTAGGTTTTACCCCAACAATGTTTTCATTAGTTTCGCTCACTCTCGAAATCAAGCATTTTACAGCAGGTTGGAGCAGCCTGTATCTCAGCACAGGAATAAGGTAGGGAAGAATTCTAAGGATCATTTTGACTGCCTCCAGAAGTTAGATCAGATGGCCAATGGAATTTGGTGCTAGGTCTTTCCCTTTAGGTTTTACCCCAACAATGTTTTCATTAGTTTCGCTCACTCTCGAAATCAAGCATTTTACAGCAGGTTGGAGCAGCCTGTATCTCAGCACAGGAATAAGGTAGGGAAGAATTATAAGGATCATTTTGACTGCCTCCAGAAGTTAGATCAGATGGCAAATTGGATTTGGTGCTAGGTCTTTCCCTTTAGGTTTTACCCCAACAATGTTTTCATTAGTTTCACTCACTCTCGAAATCAAGCATTTTACAGCAGGTTGGAGCAGCCTGTATCTCAGCACAGGAATAAGGTAGGGAAGAATTCTAAGGATCATTTTGACTGCCTCCAGAAGTTAGATCAGATGGCCAATGGAATTTGGTGCTAGGTCTTTCCCTTTAGGTTTTACCCCAACAATGTTTTCATTAGTTTCGCTCACTCTCGAAATCAAGCATTTTACAGCAGGTTGGAGCAGCCTGTATCTCAGCACAGGAATAAGGTAGGGAAGAATTCTAAGGATCATTTTGACTGCCTCCAGAAGTTAGATCAGATGGCAAATTGGATTTGGTGCTAGGTCTTTCCCTTTAGGTTTTACCCCAACAATGTTTTCATTAGTTTCGCTCACTCTCGAAATCAAGCATTTTACAGCAGGTTGGAGCAGCCTGTATCTCAGCACAGGAATAAGGTAGGGAAGAATTCTAAGGATCATTTTGACTGCCTCCAGAAGTTAGATCAGATGGCCAATGGAATTTGGTGCTAGGTCTTTCCCTTTAGGTTTTACCCCAACAATGTTTTCATTAGTTTCGCTCACTCTCGAAATCAAGCATTTTACAGCAGGTTGGAGCAGCCTGTATCTCAGCACAGGAATAAGGTAGGGAAGAATTCTAAGGATCATTTTGACTGCCTCCAGAAGTTAGATCAGATGGCAAATTGGATTTGGTGCTAGGTCTTTCCCTTTAGGTTTTACCCCAACAATGTTTTCATTAGTTTCGCTCACTCTCGAAATCAAGCATTTTACAGCAGGTTGGAGCAGCCTGTATCTCAGCACAGGAATAAGGTAGGGAAGAATTCAAATACTCATTTTGACTGCCTCCAGAAGTTAGATCAGATGGCAAATTGGATTTGGTGCTAGGTCTTTCCCTTTAGGTTTTACCCCAACAATGTTTTCATTAGTTTCACTCACTCTCGAAATCAAGCATTTTACAGCAGGTTGGAGCAGCCTGTATCTCAGCACAGGAATAAGGTAGGGAAGAATTCTAAGGATCATTTTGACTGCCTCCAGAAGTTAGATCAGATGGCAAATTGGATTTGGTGCTAGGTCTTTCCCTTTAGGTTTTACCCCAACAATGTTTTCATTAGTTTCGCTCACTCTCGAAATCAAGCATTTTACAGCAGGTTGGAGCAGCCTGTATCTCAGCACAGGAATAAGGTAGGGAAGAATTCAAATACTCATTTTGACTGCCTCCAGAAGTTAGATCAGATGGCCAATGGAATTTGGTGCTAGGTCTTTCCCTTTAGGTTTTACCCCAACAATGTTTTCATTAGTTTCGCTCACTCTCGAAATCAAGCATTTTACAGCAGGTTGGAGCAGCCTGTATCTCAGCACAGGAATAAGGTAGGGAAGAATTCTAAGGATCATTTTGACTGCCTCCAGAAGTTAGATCAGATGGCAAATTGGATTTGGTGCTAGGTCTTTCCCTTTAGGTTTTACCCCAACAATGTTTTCATTAGTTTCGCTCACTCTCGAAATCAAGCATTTTACAGCAGGTTGGAGCAGCCTGTATCTCAGCACAGGAATAAGGTAGGGAAGAATTCTAAGGCTCATTTTGACTGCCTCCAGAAGTTAGATCAGATGGCAAATTGGATTTGGTGCTAGGTCTTTCCCTTTAGGTTTTACCCCAACAATGTTTTCATTAGTTTCGCTCACTCTCGAAATCAAGCATTTTACAGCAGGTTGGAGCAGCCTGTATCTCAGCACAGGAATAAGGTAGGGAAGAATTCTAAGGCTCATTTTGACTGCCTCCAGAAGTTAGATCAGATGGCAAATTGGATTTGGTGCTAGGTCCTTTCCCTTTAGGTTTTTACCCCAACAATGTTTTCATTAGTTTCGCTCACTCTCGAAATCAAGCATTTTACAGCAGGTTGGAGCAGCCTGTATCTCAGCACAGGAATAAGGTAGGGAAGAATTCTAAGGATCATTTTGACTGCCCTCCAGAAGTTAGATCAGATGGCAAATTGGATTTGGTGCTAGGTCTTTCCCTTTAGGTTTTACCCCAACAATGTTTTCATTAGTTTCGCTCACTCTCGAAATCAAGCATTTTACAGCAGGTTGGAGCAGCCTGTATCTCAGCACAGGAATAAGGCAGGGAAGAATTCAAATACTCATTTTGACTGCCTCCAGAAGTTAGATCAGATGGCCAATGGAATTTGGTGCTAGGTCTTTCCCTTTAGGTTTTACCCCAACAATGTTTTCATTAGTTTCGCTCACTCTCGAAATCAAGCATTTTACAGCAGGTTGGAGCAGCCTGTATCTCAGCACAGGAATAAGGTAGGGAAGAATTCTAAGGATCATTTTTGACTGCCTTCAGAAGTTAGATCAGATGGCAAATTGAATTTGGTGCTAGGTCTTTCCCTGTAGGTTTTACCCCAACAATGTTTTCATTAGTTTCGCTCACTCTCGAAAATCAAGCATTTTACAGCAGGTTGGAGCAGCCTGTATCTCAGCACAGGAATAAGGTAGGGAAGAATTCTAAGGATCATTTTGACTGCCTCCAGAAGTTAGATCAGATGGCAAATTGGATTTGGTGCTAGGTCTTTCCCTTTAGGTTTTACCCCAACAATGTTTTCATTAGTTTCGCTCACTCTCGAAATCAAGCATTTTACAGCAGGTTGGAGCAGCCTGTATCTCAGCACAGGAATAAGGTAGGGAAGAATTCTAAGGATCATTTTGACTGCCTCCAGAAGTTAGATCAGATGGCAAATTGGATTTGGTGCTAGGTCTTTCCCTTTAGGTTTTACCCCAACAATGTTTTCATTAGTTTCGCTCACTCTCGAAATCAAGCATTTTACAGCAGGTTGGAGCAGCCTGTATCTCAGCACAGGAATAAGGTAGGGAAGAATTCTAAGGATCATTTTGACTGCCTCCAGAAGTTAGATCAGATGGCCAATGGCATTTGGTGCTAGGTCTTTCCCTTTAGGTTTTACCCCCACATTGTTTTCATTAGTTTCGCTCACTCTCGAAATGAAGCATTTTACAGCAGGTTGGAGCAGCCTGTATCTCAGCACAGGAATAAGGTAGGGAAGAATTCTAAGGATCATTTTGACTGCCTCCAGAAGTTAGATCAGATGGCAAATTGGATTTGGTGCTAGGTCTTTCCCTTTAGGTTTTACCCCAACAATGTTTTCATTAGTTTCGCTCACTCTCGAAATGAAGCATTTTACAGCAGGTTGGAGCAGCCTGTATCTCAGCACAGGAATAAGGTAGGGAAGAATTCTAAGGATCATTTTGACTGCCTCCAGAAGTTAGATCAGATGGCAAATTGGATTTGGTGCTAGGTCTTTCCCTTTAGGTTTTACCCCAACAATGTTTTCATTAGTTTCGCTCACTCTCGAAATCAAGCATTTTACAGCAGGTTGGAGCAGCCTGTATCTCAGCACAGGAATAAGGTAGGGAAGAATTCTAAGGCTCATTTTGACTGCCTCCAGAAGTTAGATCAGGTGGCAAATTGAATTTGGTGCTAGGTCTTTCCCTGTAGGTTTTACCCCAACAATGTTTTCATTCGTTTCGCTCACTCTCGAAATCAAGCATTTTACAGCAGGTTGGAGCAGCCTGTATCTCAGCACAGGAATAAGGTAGGGAAGAATTCTAAGGATCATTTTGACTGCCTCCAGAAGTTAGATCAGATGGCAAATTGGATTTGGTGCTAGGTCTTTCCCTTTAGGTTTTACCCCAACAATGTTTTCATTAGTTTCGCTCACTCTCAAAATCAAGCATTTTACAGCAGGTTGGAGCAGCCTGTATCTCAGCACAGGAATAAGGTAGGGAAGAATTCTAAGGATCATTTTGACTGCCTCCAGAAGTTAGATCAGATGGCAAATTGGATTTGGTGCTAGGTCTTTCCCTTTAGGTTTTACCCCAACATTGTTTTCATTAGTTTCGCTCACTCTCGAAATCAAGCATTTTACAGCAGGTTGGAGCAGCCTGTATCTCAGCACAGGAATAAGGTAGGGAAGAATTCTAAGGATCATTTTGACTGCCTCCAGAAGTTAGATCAGATGGCAAATTGGATTTGGTGCTAGGTCTTTCCCTTTAGGTTTTACCCCAACAATGTTTTCATTAGTTTCGCTCACTCTCGAAATCAAGCATTTTACAGCAGGTTGGAGCAGCCTGTATCTCAGCACAGGAATAAGGTAGGGAAGAATTCTAAGGATCATTTTGACTGCCTCCAGAAGTTAGATCAGATGGCCAATGGAATTTGGTGCTAGGTCTTTCCCTTTAGGTTTTACCCCAACAATGTTTTCATTAGTTTCGCTCACTCTCGAAATCAAGCATTTTACAGCAGGTTGGAGCAGCCTGTATCTCAGCACAGGAATAAGGTAGGGAAGAATTCTAAGGATCATTTTGACTGCCTCCAGAAGTTAGATCAGATGGCAAATTGGATTTGGTGCTAGGTCTTTCCCTTTAGGTTTTACCCCAACAATGTTTTCATTAGTTTCGCTCACTCTCGAAATCAAGCATTTTACAGCAGGTTGGAGCAGCCTGTATCTCAGCACAGGAATAAGGTAGGGAAGAATTCAAATACTCATTTTGACTGCCTCCAGAAGTTAGATCAGATGGCCAATGGAATTTGGTGCTAGGTCTTTCCCTTTAGGTTTTACCCCAACAATGTTTTCATTAGTTTCGCTCACTCTCGAAATCAAGCATTTTACAGCAGGTTGGAGCAGCCTGTATCTCAGCACAGGAATAAGGTAGGGAAGAATTCTAAGGATCATTTTGACTGCCTCCAGAAGTTAGATCAGATGGCCAATGGAATTTGGTGCTAGGTCTTTCCCTTTAGGTTTTACCCCAACAATGTTTTCATTAGTTTCGCTCACTCTCGAAATCAAGCATTTTACAGCAGGTTGGAGCAGCCTGTATCTCAGCACAGGAATAAGGTAGGGAAGAATTCTAAGGATCATTTTGACTGCCTCCAGAAGTTAGATCAGATGGCAAATTGGATTTGGTGCTAGGTCTTTCCCTTTAGGTTTTACCCCAACAATGTTTTCATTAGTTTCGCTCACTCTCGAAATCAAGCATTTTACAGCAGGTTGGAGCAGCCTGTATCTCAGCACAGGAATAAGGTAGGGAAGAATTCTAAGGATCATTTTGACTGCCTCCAGAAGTTAGATCAGATGGCCAATGGAATTTGGTGCTAGGTCTTTCCCTTTAGGTTTTACCCCAACAATGTTTTCATTAGTTTCGCTCACTCTCGAAATCAAGCATTTTACAGCAGGTTGGAGCAGCCTGTATCTCAGCACAGGAATAAGGTAGGGAAGAATTCTAAGGATCATTTTGACTGCCTCCAGAAGTTAGATCAGATGGCAAATTGGATTTGGTGCTAGGTCTTTCCCTTTAGGTTTTACCCCAACAATGTTTTCATTAGTTTCGCTCACTCTCGAAATCAAGCATTTTACAGCAGGTTGGAGCAGCCTGTATCTCAGCACAGGAATAAGGTAGGGAAGAATTCTAAGGATCATTTTGACTGCCTCCAGAAGTTAGATCAGATGGCCAATGGAATTTGGTGCTAGGTCTTTCCCTTTAGGTTTTACCCCAACAATGTTTTCATTAGTTTCGCTCACTCTCGAAATCAAGCATTTTACAGCAGGTTGGAGCAGCCTGTATCTCAGCACAGGAATAAGGTAGGGAAGAATTCTAAGGATCATTTTGACTGCCTCCAGAAGTTAGATCAGATGGCAAATTGGATTTGGTGCTAGGTCTTTCCCTTTAGGTTTTACCCCAACAATGTTTTCATTAGTTTCGCTCACTCTCGAAATCAAGCATTTTACAGCAGGTTGGAGCAGCCTGTATCTCAGCACAGGAATAAGGTAGGGAAGAATTCTAAGGATCATTTTGACTGCCTCCAGAAGTTAGATCAGATGGCAAATTGGATTTGGTGCTAGGTCTTTCCCTTTAGGTTTTACCCCAACAATGTTTTCATTAGTTTCGCTCACTCTCGAAATCAAGCATTTTACAGCAGGTTGGAGCAGCCTGTATCTCAGCACAGGAATAAGGTAGGGAAGAATTCTAAGGATCATTTTGACTGCCTCCAGAAGTTAGATCAGATGGCCAATGGAATTTGGTGCTAGGTCTTTCCCTTTAGGTTTTACCCCAACAATGTTTTCATTAGTTTCGCTCACTCTCGAAATCAAGCATTTTACAGCAGGTTGGAGCAGCCTGTATCTCAGCACAGGAATAAGGTAGGGAAGAATTCTAAGGATCATTTTGACTGCCTCCAGAAGTTAGATCAGATGGCCAATGGAATTTGGTGCTAGGTCTTTCCCTTTAGGTTTTACCCCAACAATGTTTTCATTAGTTTCGCTCACTCTCAAAATCAAGCATTTTACAGCAGGTTGGAGCAGCCTGTATCTCAGCACAGGAATAAGGTAGGGAAGAATTCTAAGGATCATTTTGACTGCCTCCAGAAGTTAGATCAGATGGCCAATGGAATTTGGTGCTAGGTCTTTCCCTTTAGGTTTTACCCCAACAATGTTTTCATTAGTTTCGCTCACTCTCGAAATCAAGCATTTTACAGCAGGTTGGAGCAGCCTGTATCTCAGCACAGGAATAAGGTAGGGAAGAATTCAAATACTCATTTTGACTGCCTCCAGAAGTTAGATCAGATGGCAAATTGGATTTGGTGCTAGGTCTTTCCCTTTAGGTTTTACCCCAACAATGTTTTCATTAGTTTCGCTCACTCTCGAAATCAAGCATTTTACAGCAGGTTGGAGCAGCCTGTATCTCAGCACAGGAATAAGGTAGGGAAGAATTCTAAGGATCATTTTGACTGCCTCCAGAAGTTAGATCAGATGGCAAATTGGATTTGGTGCTAGGTCTTTCCCTTTAGGTTTTACCCCAACAATGTTTTCATTAGTTTCGCTCACTCTCGAAATCAAGCATTTTACAGCAGGTTGGAGCAGCCTGTATCTCAGCACAGGAATAAGGCAGGGAAGAATTCAAATACTCATTTTGACTGCCTCCAGAAGTTAGATCAGATGGCCAATGGAATTTGGTGCTAGGTCTTTCCCTTTAGGTTTTACCCCAACAATGTTTTCATTAGTTTCGCTCACTCTCGAAATCAAGCATTTTACAGCAGGTTGGAGCAGCCTGTATCTCAGCACAGGAATAAGGTAGGGAAGAATTCTAAGGATCATTTTGACTGCCTCCAGAAGTTAGATCAGATGGCAAATTGGATTTGGTGCTAGGTCTTTCCCTTTAGGTTTTACCCCAACAATGTTTTCATTAGTTTCGCTCACTCTCAAAATCAAGCATTTTACAGCAGGTTGGAGCAGCCTGTATCTCAGCACAGGAATAAGGTAGGGAAGAATTCTAAGGATCATTTTGACTGCCTCCAGAAGTTAGATCAGATGGCCAATGGAATTTGGTGCTAGGTCTTTCCCTTTAGGTTTTACCCCAACAATGTTTTCATTAGTTTCGCTCACTCTCGAAATCAAGCATTTTACAGCAGGTTGGAGCAGCCTGTATCTCAGCACAGGAATAAGGTAGGGAAGAATTCAAATACTGATTTTGACTGCCTCCAGAAGTTAGATCAGATGGCAAATTGGATTTGGTGCTAGGTCTTTCCCTTTAGGTTTTACCCCAACAATGTTTTCATTAGTTTCGCTCACTCTCGAAATCAAGCATTTTACAGCAGGTTGGAGCAGCCTGTATCTCAGCACAGGAATAAGGTAGGGAAGAATTCTAAGGATCATTTTGACTGCCTCCAGAAGTTAGATCAGATGGCAAATTGGATTTGGTGCTAGGTCTTTCCCTTTAGGTTTTACCCCAACAATGTTTTCATTAGTTTCGCTCACTCTCGAAATCAAGCATTTTACAGCAGGTTGGAGCAGCCTGTATCTCAGCACAGGAATAAGGCAGGGAAGAATTCAAATACTCATTTTGACTGCCTCCAGAAGTTAGATCAGATGGCCAATGGAATTTGGTGCTAGGTCTTTCCCTTTAGGTTTTACCCCAACAATGTTTTCATTAGTTTCGCTCACTCTCGAAATCAAGCATTTTACAGCAGGTTGGAGCAGCCTGTATCTCAGCACAGGAATAAGGTAGGGAAGAATTCTAAGGATCATTTTGACTGCCTTCAGAAGTTAGATCAGATGGCAAATTGAATTTGGTGCTAGGTCTTTCCCTGTAGGTTTTACCCCAACAATGTTTTCATTAGTTTCGCTCACTCTCGAAATCAAGCATTTTACAGCAGGTTGGAGCAGCCTGTATCTCAGCACAGGAATAAGGTAGGGAAGAATTCTAAGGATCATTTTGACTGCCTCCAGAAGTTAGATCAGATGGCAAATTGGATTTGGTGCTAGGTCTTTCCCTTTAGGTTTTACCCCAACAATGTTTTCATTAGTTTCGCTCACTCTCGAAATCAAGCATTTTACAGCAGGTTGGAGCAGCCTGTATCTCAGCACAGGAATAAGGTAGGGAAGAATTCTAAGGATCATTTTGACTGCCTCCAGAAGTTAGATCAGATGGCAAATTGGATTTGGTGCTAGGTCTTTCCCTTTAGGTTTTACCCCAACAATGTTTTCATTAGTTTCGCTCACTCTCGAAATCAAGCATTTTACAGCAGGTTGGAGCAGCCTGTATCTCAGCACAGGAATAAGGTAGGGAAGAATTCTAAGGATCATTTTGACTGCCTCCAGAAGTTAGATCAGATGGCCAATGGCATTTGGTGCTAGGTCTTTCCCTTTAGGTTTTACCCCCACATTGTTTTCATTAGTTTCGCTCACTCTCGAAATGAAGCATTTTACAGCAGGTTGGAGCAGCCTGTATCTCAGCACAGGAATAAGGTAGGGAAGAATTCTAAGGATCATTTTGACTGCCTCCAGAAGTTAGATCAGATGGCAAATTGGATTTGGTGCTAGGTCTTTCCCTTTAGGTTTTACCCCAACAATGTTTTCATTAGTTTCGCTCACTCTCGAAATGAAGCATTTTACAGCAGGTTGGAGCAGCCTGTATCTCAGCACAGGAATAAGGTAGGGAAGAATTCTAAGGATCATTTTGACTGCCTCCAGAAGTTAGATCAGATGGCAAATTGGATTTGGTGCTAGGTCTTTCCCTTTAGGTTTTACCCCAACAATGTTTTCATTAGTTTCGCTCACTCTCGAAATGAAGCATTTTACAGCAGGTTGGAGCAGCCTGTATCTCAGCACAGGAATAAGGTAGGGAAGAATTCTAAGGATCATTTTGACTGCCTCCAGAAGTTAGATCAGATGGCAAATTGGATTTGGTGCTAGGTCTTTCCCTTTAGGTTTTACCCCAACAATGTTTTCATTAGTTTCGCTCACTCTTGAAATCAAGCATTTTACAGCAGGTTGGAACAGCCTGTATCTCAGCACAGGAATAAGGTAGGGAAGAATTCTAAGGATCATTTTGACTGCCTCCAGAAGTTAGATCAGATGGCAAATTGGATTTGGTGCTAGGTCTTTCCCTTTAGGTTTTACCCCAACAATGTTTTCATTAGTTTCGCTCACTCTCGAAATCAAGCATTTTACAGCAGGTTGGAGCAGCCTGTATCTCAGCACAGGAATAAGGTAGGGAAGAATTCAAATACTCATTTTGACTGCCTCCAGAAGTTAGATCAGATGGCCAATGGAATTTGGTGCTAGGTCTTTCCCTTTAGGTTTTACCCCAACAATGTTTTCATTAGTTTCGCTCACTCTCGAAATCAAGCATTTTACAGCAGGTTGGAGCAGCCTGTATCTCAGCACAGGAATAAGGTAGGGAAGAATTCTAAGGATCATTTTGACTGCCTCCAGAAGTTAGATCAGATGGCAAATTGGATTTGGTGCTAGGTCTTTCCCTTTAGGTTTTACCCCAACATTGTTTTCATTAGTTTCGCTCACTCTCGAAATGAAGCATTTTACAGCAGGTTGGAGCAGCCTGTATCTCAGCACAGGAATAAGGTAGGGAAGAATTCTAAGGATCATTTTGACTGCCTCCAGAAGTTAGATCAGATGGCAAATTGGATTTGGTGCTAGGTCTTTCCCTTTAGGTTTTACCCCAACAATGTTTTCATTAGTTTCGCTCACTCTCGAAATCAAGCATTTTACAGCAGGTTGGAACAGCCTGTATCTCAGCACAGGAATAAGGTAGGGAAGAATTCTAAGGATCATTTTGACTGCCTCCAGAAGTTAGATCAGATGGCAAATTGGATTTGGTGCTAGGTCTTTCCCTTTAGGTTTTACCCCAACAATGTTTTCATTAGTTTCGCTCACTCTCGAAATCAAGCATTTTACAGCAGGTTGGAGCAGCCTGTATCTCAGCACAGGAATAAGGTAGGGAAGAATTCAAATACTCATTTTGACTGCATCCAGAAGTTAGATCAGATGGCCAATGGAATTTGGTGCTAGGTCTTTCCCTTTAGGTTTTACCCCAACAATGTTTTCATTAGTTTCGCTCACTCTCGAAATCAAGCATTTTACAGCAGGTTGGAACAGCCTGTATCTCAGCACAGGAATAAGGTAGGGAAGAATTCTAAGGATCATTTTGACTGCCTCCAGAAGTTAGATCAGATGGCAAATTGGATTTGGTGCTAGGTCTTTCCCTTTAGGTTTTACCCCAACATTGTTTTCATTAGTTTCGCTCACTCTCGAAATGAAGCATTTTACAGCAGGTTGGAGCAGCCTGTATCTCAGCACAGGAATAAGGTAGGGAAGAATTCTAAGGATCATTTTGACTGCCTCCAGAAGTTAGATCAGATGGCAAATTGGATTTGGTGCTAGGTCTTTCCCTTTAGGTTTTACCCCAACAATGTTTTCATTAGTTTCGCTCACTCTCGAAATCAAGCATTTTACAGCAGGTTGGAACAGCCTGTATCTCAGCACAGGAATAAGGTAGGGAAGAATTCTAAGGATCATTTTGACTGCCTCCAGAAGTTAGATCAGATGGCAAATTGGATTTGGTGCTAGGTCTTTCCCTTTAGGTTTTACCCCAACAATGTTTTCATTAGTTTCGCTCACTCTCGAAATCAAGCATTTTACAGCAGGTTGGAGCAGCCTGTATCTCAGCACAGGAATAAGGTAGGGAAGAATTCTAAGGATCATTTTGACTGCCTCCAGAAGTTAGATCAGATGGCAAATTGGATTTGGTGCTAGGTCTTTCCCTTTAGGTTTTACCCCAACAATGTTTTCATTAGTTTCGCTCACTCTCGAAATCAAGCATTTTACAGCAGGTTGGAGCAGCCTGTATCTCAGCACAGGAATAAGGTAGGGAAGAATTCTAAGGATCATTTTGACTGCCTCCAGAAGTTAGATCAGATGGCCAATGGAATTTGGTGCTAGGTCTTTCCCTTTAGGTTTTACCCCAACAATGTTTTCATTAGTTTCGCTCACTCTCGAAATCAAGCATTTTACAGCAGGTTGGAGCAGCCTGTATCTCAGCACAGGAATAAGGTAGGGAAGAATTCTAAGGATCATTTTGACTGCCTCCAGAAGTTAGATCAGATGGCAAATTGGAGTTGGTGCTAGGTCTTTCCCTTTAGGTTTTACCCCAACAATGTTTTCATTAGTTTCGCTCACTCTCGAAATCAAGCATTTTACAGCAGGTTGGAGCAGCCTGTATCTCAGCACAGGAATAAGGTAGGGAAGAATTCTAAGGATCATTTTGACTGCCTCCAGAAGTTAGATCAGATGGCAAATTGGATTTGGTGCTAGGTCTTTCCCTTTAGGTTTTACCCCAACAATGTTTTCATTAGTTTCGCTCACTCTCGAAATCAAGCATTTTACAGCAGGTTGGAGCAGCCTGTATCTCAGCACAGGAATAAGGAAGGGAAGAATTCTAAGGATCATTTTGACTGCCTCCAGAAGTTAGATCAGATGGCCAATGGAATTTGGTGCTAGGTCTTTCCCTTTAGGTTTTACCCCAACAATGTTTTCATGAGTTTCGCTCACTCTCGAAATCAAGCATTTTACAGCAGGTTGGAGCAGCCTGTATCTCAGCACAGGAATAAGGTAGGGAAGAATTCAAATACTCATTTTGACTGCCTCCAGAAGTTAGATCAGATGGCAAATTGGATTTGGTGCTAGGTCTTTCCCTTTAGGTTTTACCCCAACAATGTTTTCATTAGTTTCGCTCACTCTCGAAATCAAGCATTTTACAGCAGGTTGGAGCAGCCTGTATCTCAGCACAGGAATAAGGTAGGGAAGAATTCTAAGGATCATTTTGACTGCCTCCAGAAGTTAGATCAGATGGCAAATTGGATTTGGTGCTAGGTCTTTCCCTTTAGGTTTTACCCCAACAATGTTTTCATTAGTTTCGCTCACTCTCGAAATCAAGCATTTTACAGCAGGTTGGAGCAGCCTGTATCTCAGCACAGGAATAAGGAAGGGAAGAATTCTAAGGATCATTTTGACTGCCTCCAGAAGTTAGATCAGATGGCCAATGGAATTTGGTGCTAGGTCTTTCCCTTTAGGTTTTACCCCAACAATGTTTTCATTAGTTTCGCTCACTCTCGAAATCAAGCATTTTACAGCAGGTTGGAGCAGCCTGTATCTCAGCACAGGAATAAGGTAGGGAAGAATTCAAATGCTCATTTTGACTGCCTCCAGAAGTTAGATCAGATGGCAAATTGGATTTGGTGCTAGGTCTTTCCCTTTAGGTTTTACCCCAACAATGTTTTCATTAGTTTCGCTCACTCTCGAAATCAAGCATTTTACAGCAGGTTGGAGCAGCCTGTATCTCAGCACAGGAATAAGGTAGGGAAGAATTCTAAGGATCATTTTGACTGCCTCCAGAAGTTAGATCAGATGGCAAATTGGATTTGGTGCTAGGTCTTTCCCTTTAGGTTTTACCCCAACAATGTTTTCATTAGTTTCGCTCACTCTCGAAATCAAGCATTTTACAGCAGGTTGGAGCAGCCTGTATCTCAGCACAGGAATAAGGTAGGGAAGAATTCTAAGGATCATTTTGACTGCCTCCAGAAGTTAGATCAGATGGCAAATTGGATTTGGTGCTAGGTCTTTCCCTTTAGGTTTTACCCCAACAATGTTTTCATTAGTTTCGCTCACTCTCGAAATCAAGCATTTTACAGCAGGTTGGAGCAGCCTGTATCTCAGCACAGGAATAAGGTAGGGAAGAATTCTAAGGATCATTTTGACTGCCTCCAGAAGTTAGATCAGATGGCAAATTGGATTTGGTGCTAGGTCTTTCCCTTTAGGTTTTACCCCAACATTGTTTTCATTAGTTTCGCTCACTCTCGAAATCAAGCATTTTACAGCAGGTTGGAGCAGCCTGTATCTCAGCACAGGAATAAGGTAGGGAAGAATTCAAATACTCATTTTGACTGCCTCCAGAAGTTAGATCAGATGGCCAATGGAATTTGGTGCTAGGTCTTTCCCTTTAGGTTTTACCCCAACAATGTTTTCATTAGTTTCGCTCACTCTCGAAATCAAGCATTTTACAGCAGGTTGGAGCAGCCTGTATCTCAGCACAGGAATAAGGTAGGGAAGAATTCTAAGGATCATTTTGACTGCCTCCAGAAGTTAGATCAGATGGCAAATTGGATTTGGTGCTAGGTCTTTCCCTTTAGGTTTTACCCCAACATTGTTTTCATTAGTTTCGCTCACTCTCGAAATCAAGCATTTTACAGCAGGTTGGAGCAGCCTGTATCTCAGCACAGGAATAAGGTAGGGAAGAATTCTAAGGATCATTTTGACTGCCTCCAGAAGTTAGATCAGATGGCAAATTGGATTTGGTGCTAGGTCTTTCCCTTTAGGTTTTACCCCAACAATGTTTTCATTAGTTTCGCTCACTCTCGAAATCAAGCATTTTACAGCAGGTTGGAACAGCCTGTATCTCAGCACAGGAATAAGGTAGGGAAGAATTCTAAGGATCATTTTGACTGCCTCCAGAAGTTAGATCAGATGGCAAATTGGATTTGGTGCTAGGTCTTTCCCTTTAGGTTTTACCCCAACAATGTTTTCATTAGTTTCGCTCACTCTCGAAATCAAGCATTTTACAGCAGGTTGGAGCAGCCTGTATCTCAGCACAGGAATAAGGTAGGGAAGAATTCAAATACTCATTTTGACTGCCTCCAGAAGTTAGATCAGATGGCCAATGGAATTTGGTGCTAGGTCTTTCCCTTTAGGTTTTACCCCAACAATGTTTTCATTAGTTTCGCTCACTCTCGAAATCAAGCATTTTACAGCAGGTTGGAGCAG
The DNA here is from genome assembly GCF_026170545.1 of Melanerpes formicivorus. Lineage (NCBI taxonomy): Eukaryota > Metazoa > Chordata > Aves > Piciformes > Picidae > Melanerpes > Melanerpes formicivorus. The sequence goes on from NW_027143200.1 coordinate 29,203, forward strand.
CCTGTATCTCAGCACAGGAATAAGGTAGGGAAGAATTCTAAGGATCATTTTGACTGCCTCCAGAAGTTAGATCAGATGGCAAATTGGATTTGGTGCTAGGTCTTTCCCTTTAGGTTTTACCCCAACATTGTTTTCATTAGTTTCGCTCACTCTCGAAATGAAGCATTTTACAGCAGGTTGGAGCAGCCTGTATCTCAGCACAGGAATAAGGTAGGGAAGAATTCTAAGGATCATTTTGACTGCCTCCAGAAGTTAGATCAGATGGCAAATTGGATTTGGTGCTAGGTCTTTCCCTTTAGGTTTTACCCCAACAATGTTTTCATTAGTTTCGCTCACTCTCGAAATCAAGCATTTTACAGCAGGTTGGAGCAGCCTGTATCTCAGCACAGGAATAAGGTAGGGAAGAATTCTAAGGATCATTTTGACTGCCTCCAGAAGTTAGATCAGATGGCAAATTGGATTTGGTGCTAGGTCTTTCCCTTTAGGTTTTACCCCAACATTGTTTTCATTAGTTTCGCTCACTCTCGAAATGAAGCATTTTACAGCAGGTTGGAGCAGCCTGTATCTCAGCACAGGAATAAGGTAGGGAAGAATTCTAAGGATCATTTTGACTGCCTCCAGAAGTTAGATCAGATGGCAAATTGGATTTGGTGCTAGGTCTTTCCCTTTAGGTTTTACCCCAACAATGTTTTCATTAGTTTCGCTCACTCTCGAAATCAAGCATTTTACAGCAGGTTGGAACAGCCTGTATCTCAGCACAGGAATAAGGTAGGGAAGAATTCTAAGGATCATTTTGACTGCCTCCAGAAGTTAGATCAGATGGCAAATTGGATTTGGTGCTAGGTCTTTCCCTTTAGGTTTTACCCCAACAATGTTTTCATTAGTTTCGCTCACTCTCGAAATCAAGCATTTTACAGCAGGTTGGAGCAGCCTGTATCTCAGCACAGGAATAAGGTAGGGAAGAATTCAAATACTCATTTTGACTGCCTCCAGAAGTTAGATCAGATGGCCAATGGAATTTGGTGCTAGGTCTTTCCCTTTAGGTTTTACCCCAACAATGTTTTCATTAGTTTCGCTCACTCTCGAAATCAAGCATTTTACAGCAGGTTGGAGCAGCCTGTATCTCAGCACAGGAATAAGGTAGGGAAGAATTCTAAGGATCATTTTGACTGCCTCCAGAAGTTAGATCAGATGGCCAATGGAATTTGGTGCTAGGTCTTTCCCTTTAGGTTTTACCCCAACAATGTTTTCATTAGTTTCGCTCACTCTCGAAATCAAGCATTTTACAGCAGGTTGGAGCAGCCTGTATCTCAGCACAGGAATAAGGTAGGGAAGAATTCTAAGGATCATTTTGACTGCCTCCAGAAGTTAGATCAGATGGCAAATTGGAGTTGGTGCTAGGTCTTTCCCTTTAGGTTTTACCGCAACAATGTTTTCATTAGTTTCGCTCACTCTCGAAATCAAGCATTTTACAGCAGGTTGGAGCAGCCTGTATCTCAGCACAGGAATAAGGTAGGGAAGAATTCTAAGGATCATTTTGACTGCCTCCAGAAGTTAGATCAGATGGCAAATTGGATTTGGTGCTAGGTCTTTCCCTTTAGGTTTTACCCCAACAATGTTTTCATTAGTTTCGCTCACTCTCGAAATCAAGCATTTTACAGCAGGTTGGAGCAGCCTGTATCTCAGCACAGGAATAAGGAAGGGAAGAATTCTAAGGATCATTTTGACTGCCTCCAGAAGTTAGATCAGATGGCCAATGGCATTTGGTGCTAGGTCTTTCCCTTTAGGTTTTACCCCAACAATGTTTTCATGAGTTTCGCTCACTCTCGAAATCAAGCATTTTACAGCAGGTTGGAGCAGCCTGTATCTCAGCACAGGAATAAGGTAGGGAAGAATTCAAATACTCATTTTGACTGCCTCCAGAAGTTAGATCAGATGGCAAATTGGATTTGGTGCTAGGTCTTTCCCTTTAGGTTTTACCCCAACAATGTTTTCATTAGTTTCGCTCACTCTCGAAATCAAGCATTTTACAGCAGGTTGGAGCAGCCTGTATCTCAGCACAGGAATAAGGTAGGGAAGAATTCTAAGGATCATTTTGACTGCCTCCAGAAGTTAGATCAGATGGCAAATTGGATTTGGTGCTAGGTCTTTCCCTTTAGGTTTTACCCCAACAATGTTTTCATTAGTTTCGCTCACTCTCGAAATCAAGCATTTTACAGCAGGTTGGAGCAGCCTGTATCTCAGCACAGGAATAAGGAAGGGAAGAATTCTAAGGATCATTTTGACTGCCTCCAGAAGTTAGATCAGATGGCCAATGGAATTTGGTGCTAGGTCTTTCCCTTTAGGTTTTACCCCAACAATGTTTTCATTAGTTTCGCTCACTCTCGAAATGAAGCATTTTACAGCAGGTTGGAGCAGCCTGTATCTCAGCACAGGAATAAGGTAGGGAAGAATTCTAAGGATCATTTTGACTGCCTCCAGAAGTTAGATCAGATGGCAAATTGGATTTGGTGCTAGGTCTTTCCCTTTAGGTTTTACCCCAACAATGTTTTCATTAGTTTCGCTCACTCTCGAAATCAAGCATTTTAGAGCAGGTTGGAACAGCCTGTATCTCAGCACAGGAATAAGGTAGGGAAGAATTCTAAGGATCATTTTGACTGCCTCCAGAAGTTAGATCAGATGGCAAATTGGATTTGGTGCTAGGTCTTTCCCTTTAGGTTTTACCCCAACAATGTTTTCATTAGTTTCGCTCACTCTCGAAATCAAGCATTTTACAGCAGGTTGGAGCAGCCTGTATCTCAGCACAGGAATAAGGTAGGGAAGAATTCAAATACTCATTTTGACTGCCTCCAGAAGTTAGATCAGATGGCCAATGGAATTTGGTGCTAGGTCTTTCCCTTTAGGTTTTACCCCAACAATGTTTTCATTAGTTTCGCTCACTCTCGAAATCAAGCATTTTACAGCAGGTTGGAGCAGCCTGTATCTCAGCACAGGAATAAGGTAGGGAAGAATTCTAAGGATCATTTTGACTGCCTCCAGAAGTTAGATCAGATGGCCAATGGAATTTGGTGCTAGGTCTTTCCCTTTAGGTTTTACCCCAACAATGTTTTCATTAGTTTCGCTCACTCTCGAAATCAAGCATTTTACAGCAGGTTGGAGCAGCCTGTATCTCAGCACAGGAATAAGGTAGGGAAGAATTCTAAGGATCATTTTGACTGCCTCCAGAAGTTAGATCAGATGGCAAATTGGAGTTGGTGCTAGGTCTTTCCCTTTAGGTTTTACCCCAACAATGTTTTCATTAGTTTCGCTCACTCTCGAAATCAAGCATTTTACAGCAGGTTGGAGCAGCCTGTATCTCAGCACAGGAATAAGGTAGGGAAGAATTCTAAGGATCATTTTGACTGCCTCCAGAAGTTAGATCAGATGGCAAATTGGATTTGGTGCTAGGTCTTTCCCTTTAGGTTTTACCCCAACAATGTTTTCATTAGTTTCGCTCACTCTCGAAATCAAGCATTTTACAGCAGGTTGGAGCAGCCTGTATCTCAGCACAGGAATAAGGTAGGGAAGAATTCAAATACTCATTTTGACTGCATCCAGAAGTTAGATCAGATGGCCAATGGAATTTGGTGCTAGGTCTTTCCCTTTAGGTTTTACCCCAACAATGTTTTCATTAGTTTCGCTCACTCTCGAAATCAAGCATTTTACAGCAGGTTGGAACAGCCTGTATCTCAGCACAGGAATAAGGTAGGGAAGAATTCTAAGGATCATTTTGACTGCCTCCAGAAGTTAGATCAGATGGCAAATTGGATTTGGTGCTAGGTCTTTCCCTTTAGGTTTTACCCCAACATTGTTTTCATTAGTTTCGCTCACTCTCGAAATGAAGCATTTTACAGCAGGTTGGAGCAGCCTGTATCTCAGCACAGGAATAAGGTAGGGAAGAATTCTAAGGATCATTTTGACTGCCTCCAGAAGTTAGATCAGATGGCAAATTGGATTTGGTGCTAGGTCTTTCCCTTTAGGTTTTACCCCAACAATGTTTTCATTAGTTTCGCTCACTCTCGAAATCAAGCATTTTACAGCAGGTTGGAACAGCCTGTATCTCAGCACAGGAATAAGGTAGGGAAGAATTCTAAGGATCATTTTGACTGCCTCCAGAAGTTAGATCAGATGGCAAATTGGATTTGGTGCTAGGTCTTTCCCTTTAGGTTTTACCCCAACAATGTTTTCATTAGTTTCGCTCACTCTCGAAATCAAGCATTTTACAGCAGGTTGGAGCAGCCTGTATCTCAGCACAGGAATAAGGTAGGGAAGAATTCTAAGGATCATTTTGACTGCCTCCAGAAGTTAGATCAGATGGCAAATTGGATTTGGTGCTAGGTCTTTCCCTTTAGGTTTTACCCCAACAATGTTTTCATTAGTTTCGCTCACTCTCGAAATCAAGCATTTTACAGCAGGTTGGAGCAGCCTGTATCTCAGCACAGGAATAAGGTAGGGAAGAATTCTAAGGATCATTTTGACTGCCTCCAGAAGTTAGATCAGATGGCCAATGGAATTTGGTGCTAGGTCTTTCCCTTTAGGTTTTACCCCAACAATGTTTTCATTAGTTTCGCTCACTCTCGAAATCAAGCATTTTACAGCAGGTTGGAGCAGCCTGTATCTCAGCACAGGAATAAGGTAGGGAAGAATTCTAAGGATCATTTTGACTGCCTCCAGAAGTTAGATCAGATGGCAAATTGGAGTTGGTGCTAGGTCTTTCCCTTTAGGTTTTACCCCAACAATGTTTTCATTAGTTTCGCTCACTCTCGAAATCAAGCATTTTACAGCAGGTTGGAGCAGCCTGTATCTCAGCACAGGAATAAGGTAGGGAAGAATTCTAAGGATCATTTTGACTGCCTCCAGAAGTTAGATCAGATGGCAAATTGGATTTGGTGCTAGGTCTTTCCCTTTAGGTTTTACCCCAACAATGTTTTCATTAGTTTCGCTCACTCTCGAAATCAAGCATTTTACAGCAGGTTGGAGCAGCCTGTATCTCAGCACAGGAATAAGGAAGGGAAGAATTCTAAGGATCATTTTGACTGCCTCCAGAAGTTAGATCAGATGGCCAATGGAATTTGGTGCTAGGTCTTTCCCTTTAGGTTTTACCCCAACAATGTTTTCATGAGTTTCGCTCACTCTCGAAATCAAGCATTTTACAGCAGGTTGGAGCAGCCTGTATCTCAGCACAGGAATAAGGTAGGGAAGAATTCAAATACTCATTTTGACTGCCTCCAGAAGTTAGATCAGATGGCAAATTGGATTTGGTGCTAGGTCTTTCCCTTTAGGTTTTACCCCAACAATGTTTTCATTAGTTTCGCTCACTCTCGAAATCAAGCATTTTACAGCAGGTTGGAGCAGCCTGTATCTCAGCACAGGAATAAGGTAGGGAAGAATTCTAAGGATCATTTTGACTGCCTCCAGAAGTTAGATCAGATGGCAAATTGGATTTGGTGCTAGGTCTTTCCCTTTAGGTTTTACCCCAACAATGTTTTCATTAGTTTCGCTCACTCTCGAAATCAAGCATTTTACAGCAGGTTGGAGCAGCCTGTATCTCAGCACAGGAATAAGGAAGGGAAGAATTCTAAGGATCATTTTGACTGCCTCCAGAAGTTAGATCAGATGGCCAATGGAATTTGGTGCTAGGTCTTTCCCTTTAGGTTTTACCCCAACAATGTTTTCATTAGTTTCGCTCACTCTCGAAATCAAGCATTTTACAGCAGGTTGGAGCAGCCTGTATCTCAGCACAGGAATAAGGTAGGGAAGAATTCAAATGCTCATTTTGACTGCCTCCAGAAGTTAGATCAGATGGCAAATTGGATTTGGTGCTAGGTCTTTCCCTTTAGGTTTTACCCCAACAATGTTTTCATTAGTTTCGCTCACTCTCGAAATCAAGCATTTTACAGCAGGTTGGAGCAGCCTGTATCTCAGCACAGGAATAAGGTAGGGAAGAATTCTAAGGATCATTTTGACTGCCTCCAGAAGTTAGATCAGATGGCAAATTGGATTTGGTGCTAGGTCTTTCCCTTTAGGTTTTACCCCAACAATGTTTTCATTAGTTTCGCTCACTCTCGAAATCAAGCATTTTACAGCAGGTTGGAGCAGCCTGTATCTCAGCACAGGAATAAGGTAGGGAAGAATTCTAAGGATCATTTTGACTGCCTCCAGAAGTTAGATCAGATGGCAAATTGGATTTGGTGCTAGGTCTTTCCCTTTAGGTTTTACCCCAACAATGTTTTCATTAGTTTCGCTCACTCTCGAAATCAAGCATTTTACAGCAGGTTGGAGCAGCCTGTATCTCAGCACAGGAATAAGGTAGGGAAGAATTCTAAGGATCATTTTGACTGCCTCCAGAAGTTAGATCAGATGGCAAATTGGATTTGGTGCTAGGTCTTTCCCTTTAGGTTTTACCCCAACATTGTTTTCATTAGTTTCGCTCACTCTCGAAATCAAGCATTTTACAGCAGGTTGGAGCAGCCTGTATCTCAGCACAGGAATAAGGTAGGGAAGAATTCAAATACTCATTTTGACTGCCTCCAGAAGTTAGATCAGATGGCCAATGGAATTTGGTGCTAGGTCTTTCCCTTTAGGTTTTACCCCAACAATGTTTTCATTAGTTTCGCTCACTCTCGAAATCAAGCATTTTACAGCAGGTTGGAGCAGCCTGTATCTCAGCACAGGAATAAGGTAGGGAAGAATTCTAAGGATCATTTTGACTGCCTCCAGAAGTTAGATCAGATGGCAAATTGGATTTGGTGCTAGGTCTTTCCCTTTAGGTTTTACCCCAACATTGTTTTCATTAGTTTCGCTCACTCTCGAAATCAAGCATTTTACAGCAGGTTGGAGCAGCCTGTATCTCAGCACAGGAATAAGGTAGGGAAGAATTCTAAGGATCATTTTGACTGCCTCCAGAAGTTAGATCAGATGGCAAATTGGATTTGGTGCTAGGTCTTTCCCTTTAGGTTTTACCCCAACAATGTTTTCATTAGTTTCGCTCACTCTCGAAATCAAGCATTTTACAGCAGGTTGGAACAGCCTGTATCTCAGCACAGGAATAAGGTAGGGAAGAATTCTAAGGATCATTTTGACTGCCTCCAGAAGTTAGATCAGATGGCAAATTGGATTTGGTGCTAGGTCTTTCCCTTTAGGTTTTACCCCAACAATGTTTTCATTAGTTTCGCTCACTCTCGAAATCAAGCATTTTACAGCAGGTTGGAGCAGCCTGTATCTCAGCACAGGAATAAGGTAGGGAAGAATTCAAATACTCATTTTGACTGCCTCCAGAAGTTAGATCAGATGGCCAATGGAATTTGGTGCTAGGTCTTTCCCTTTAGGTTTTACCCCCAACAATGTTTTCATTAGTTTCGCTCACTCTCGAAATCAAGCATTTTACAGCAGGTTGGAGCAGCCTGTATCTCAGCACAGGAATAAGGTAGGGAAGAATTCTAAGGATCATTTTGACTGCCTCCAGAAGTTAGATCAGATGGCAAATTGGATTTGGTGCTAGGTCTTTCCCTTTAGGTTTTAACCCCAACATTGTTTTCATTAGTTTCGCTCACTCTCGAAATGAAGCATTTTACAGCAGGTTGGAGCAGCCTGTATCTCAGCACAGGAATAAGGTAGGGAAGAATTCTAAGGATCATTTTGACTGCCTCCAGAAGTTAGATCAGATGGCAAATTGGATTTGGTGCTAGGTCTTTCCCTTTAGGTTTTACCCCAACAATGTTTTCATTAGTTTCGCTCACTCTCGAAATCAAGCATTTTACAGCAGGTTGGAGCAGCCTGTATCTCAGCACAGGAATAAGGTAGGGAAGAATTCTAAGGATCATTTTGACTGCCTCCAGAAGTTAGATCAGATGGCAAATTGGATTTGGTGCTAGGTCTTTCCCTTTAGGTTTTACCCCAACATTGTTTTCATTAGTTTCGCTCACTCTCGAAATGAAGCATTTTACAGCAGGTTGGAGCAGCCTGTATCTCAGCACAGGAATAAGGTAGGGAAGAATTCTAAGGATCATTTTGACTGCCTCCAGAAGTTAGATCAGATGGCAAATTGGATTTGGTGCTAGGTCTTTCCCTTTAGGTTTTACCCCAACAATGTTTTCATTAGTTTCGCTCACTCTCGAAATCAAGCATTTTACAGCAGGTTGGAACAGCCTGTATCTCAGCACAGGAATAAGGTAGGGAAGAATTCTAAGGATCATTTTGACTGCCTCCAGAAGTTAGATCAGATGGCAAATTGGATTTGGTGCTAGGTCTTTCCCTTTAGGTTTTACCCCAACAATGTTTTCATTAGTTTCGCTCACTCTCGAAATCAAGCATTTTACAGCAGGTTGGAGCAGCCTGTATCTCAGCACAGGAATAAGGTAGGGAAGAATTCAAATACTCATTTTGACTGCCTCCAGAAGTTAGATCAGATGGCCAATGGAATTTGGTGCTAGGTCTTTCCCTTTAGGTTTTACCCCAACAATGTTTTCATTAGTTTCGCTCACTCTCGAAATCAAGCATTTTACAGCAGGTTGGAGCAGCCTGTATCTCAGCACAGGAATAAGGTAGGGAAGAATTCTAAGGATCATTTTGACTGCCTCCAGAAGTTAGATCAGATGGCCAATGGAATTTGGTGCTAGGTCTTTCCCTTTAGGTTTTACCCCAACAATGTTTTCATTAGTTTCGCTCACTCTCGAAATGAAGCATTTTACAGCAGGTTGGAGCAGCCTGTATCTCAGCACAGGAATAAGGTAGGGAAGAATTCTAAGGATCATTTTGACTGCCTCCAGAAGTTAGATCAGATGGCAAATTGGATTTGGTGCTAGGTCTTTCCCTTTAGGTTTTACCCCAACAATGTTTTCATTAGTTTCGCTCACTCTCGAAATCAAGCATTTTACAGCAGGTTGGAGCAGCCTGTATCTCAGCACAGGAATAAGGTAGGGAAGAATTCTAAGGATCATTTTGACTGCCTCCAGAAGTTAGATCAGATGGCAAATTGGATTTGGTGCTAGGTCTTTCCCTTTAGGTTTTACCCCAACAATGTTTTCATTAGTTTCGCTCACTCTCGAAATCAAGCATTTTACAGCAGGTTGGAGCAGCCTGTATCTCAGCACAGGAATAAGGAAGGGAAGAATTCTAAGGATCATTTTGACTGCCTCCAGAAGTTAGATCAGATGGCCAATGGCATTTGGTGCTAGGTCTTTCCCTTTAGGTTTTACCCCAACAATGTTTTCATGAGTTTCGCTCACTCTCGAAATCAAGCATTTTACAGCAGGTTGGAGCAGCCTGTATCTCAGCACAGGAATAAGGTAGGGAAGAATTCAAATACTCATTTTGACTGCCTCCAGAAGTTAGATCAGATGGCAAATTGGATTTGGTGCTAGGTCTTTCCCTTTAGGTTTTACCCCAACAATGTTTTCATTAGTTTCGCTCACTCTCGAAATCAAGCATTTTACAGCAGGTTGGAGCAGCCTGTATCTCAGCACAGGAATAAGGTAGGGAAGAATTCTAAGGATCATTTTGACTGCCTCCAGAAGTTAGATCAGATGGCAAATTGGATTTGGTGCTAGGTCTTTCCCTTTAGGTTTTACCCCAACAATGTTTTCATTAGTTTCGCTCACTCTCGAAATCAAGCATTTTACAGCAGGTTGGAGCAGCCTGTATCTCAGCACAGGAATAAGGAAGGGAAGAATTCTAAGGATCATTTTGACTGCCTCCAGAAGTTAGATCAGATGGCCAATGGAATTTGGTGCTAGGTCTTTCCCTTTAGGTTTTACCCCAACAATGTTTTCATTAGTTTCGCTCACTCTCGAAATGAAGCATTTTACAGCAGGTTGGAGCAGCCTGTATCTCAGCACAGGAATAAGGTAGGGAAGAATTCTAAGGATCATTTTGACTGCCTCCAGAAGTTAGATCAGATGGCAAATTGGATTTGGTGCTAGGTCTTTCCCTTTAGGTTTTACCCCAACAATGTTTTCATTAGTTTCGCTCACTCTCGAAATCAAGCATTTTAGAGCAGGTTGGAACAGCCTGTATCTCAGCACAGGAATAAGGTAGGGAAGAATTCTAAGGATCATTTTGACTGCCTCCAGAAGTTAGATCAGATGGCAAATTGGATTTGGTGCTAGGTCTTTCCCTTTAGGTTTTACCCCAACAATGTTTTCATTAGTTTCGCTCACTCTCGAAATCAAGCATTTTACAGCAGGTTGGAGCAGCCTGTATCTCAGCACAGGAATAAGGTAGGGAAGAATTCAAATACTCATTTTGACTGCCTCCAGAAGTTAGATCAGATGGCCAATGGAATTTGGTGCTAGGTCTTTCCCTTTAGGTTTTACCCCAACAATGTTTTCATTAGTTTCGCTCACTCTCGAAATCAAGCATTTTACAGCAGGTTGGAGCAGCCTGTATCTCAGCACAGGAATAAGGTAGGGAAGAATTCTAAGGATCATTTTGACTGCCTCCAGAAGTTAGATCAGATGGCCAATGGAATTTGGTGCTAGGTCTTTCCCTTTAGGTTTTACCCCAACAATGTTTTCATTAGTTTCGCTCACTCTCGAAATCAAGCATTTTACAGCAGGTTGGAGCAGCCTGTATCTCAGCACAGGAATAAGGTAGGGAAGAATTCTAAGGATCATTTTGACTGCCTCCAGAAGTTAGATCAGATGGCAAATTGGAGTTGGTGCTAGGTCTTTCCCTTTAGGTTTTACCCCAACAATGTTTTCATTAGTTTCGCTCACTCTCGAAATCAAGCATTTTACAGCAGGTTGGAGCAGCCTGTATCTCAGCACAGGAATAAGGTAGGGAAGAATTCTAAGGATCATTTTGACTGCCTCCAGAAGTTAGATCAGATGGCAAATTGGATTTGGTGCTAGGTCTTTCCCTTTAGGTTTTACCCCAACAATGTTTTCATTAGTTTCGCTCACTCTCGAAATCAAGCATTTTACAGCAGGTTGGAGCAGCCTGTATCTCAGCACAGGAATAAGGTAGGGAAGAATTCTAAGGATCATTTTGACTGCCTCCAGAAGTTAGATCAGATGGCACATTGGATTTGGTGCTAGGTCTTTCCCTTTAGGTTTTACCCCAACAATGTTTTCATTAGTTTCACTCACTCTCGAAATCAAGCATTTTACAGCAGGTTGGAGCAGCCTGTATCTCAGCACAGGAATAAGGTAGGGAAGAATTCAAATACTCATTTTGACTGCCTCCAGAAGTTAGATCAGATGGCCAATGGAATTTGGTGCTAGGTCTTTCCCTTTAGGTTTTACCCCAACAATGTTTTCATTAGTTTCGCTCACTCTCGAAATCAAGCATTTTACAGCAGGTTGGAGCAGCCTGTATCTCAGCACAGGAATAAGGTAGGGAAGAATTCTAAGGATCATTTTGACTGCCTCCAGAAGTTAGATCAGATGGCCAATGGAATTTGGTGCTAGGTCTTTCCCTTTAGGTTTTACCCCAACAATGTTTTCATTAGTTTCGCTCACTCTCGAAATCAAGCATTTTACAGCAGGTTGGAGCAGCCTGTATCTCAGCACAGGAATAAGGTAGGGAAGAATTCTAAGGATCATTTTGACTGCCTCCAGAAGTTAGATCAGATGGCCAATGGAATTTGGTGCTAGGTCTTTCCCTTTAGGTTTTACCCCAACAATGTTTTCATTAGTTTCGCTCACTCTCGAAATCAAGCATTTTACAGCAGGTTGGAGCAGCCTGTATCTCAGCACAGGAATAAGGTAGGGAAGAATTCTAAGGATCATTTTGACTGCCTCCAGAAGTTAGATCAGATGGCAAATTGGATTTGGTGCTAGGTCTTTCCCTTTAGGTTTTACCCCAACAATGTTTTCATTAGTTTCGCTCACTCTCGAAATCAAGCATTTTACAGCAGGTTGGAGCAGCCTGTATCTCAGCACAGGAATAAGGTAGGGAAGAATTCAAATACTCATTTTGACTGCCTCCAGAAGTTAGATCAGATGGCAAATTGGATTTGGTGCTAGGTCTTTCCCTTTAGGTTTTACCCCAACAATGTTTTCATTAGTTTCGCTCACTCTCGAAATCAAGCATTTTACAGCAGGTTGGAGCAGCCTGTATCTCAGCACAGGAATAAGGTAGGGAAGAATTCTAAGGATCATTTTGACTGCCTCCAGAAGTTAGATCAGATGGCCAATGGAATTTGGTGCTAGGTCTTTCCCTTTAGGTTTTACCCCAACAATGTTTTCATTAGTTTCGCTCACTCTCGAAATCAAGCATTTTACAGCAGGTTGGAGCAGCCTGTATCTCAGCACAGGAATAAGGTAGGGAAGAATTCAAATACTCATTTTGACTGCCTCCAGAAGTTAGATCAGATGGCAAATTGGAGTTGGTGCTAGGTCTTTCCCTTTAGGTTTTACCCCAACAATGTTTTCATTAGTTTCGCTCACTCTCGAAATCAAGCATTTTACAGCAGGTTGGAGCAGCCTGTATCTCAGCACAGGAATAAGGTAGGGAAGAATTCAAATACTCATTTTGACTGCCTCCAGAAGTTAGATCAGATGGCAAATTGGATTTGGTGCTAGGTCTTTCCCTTTAGGTTTTACCCCAACAATGTTTTCATTAGTTTCGCTCACTCTCGAAATCAAGCATTTTACAGCAGGTTGGAGCAGCCTGTATCTCAGCACAGGAATAAGGTAGGGAAGAATTCTAAGGATCATTTTGACTGCCTCCAGAAGTTAGATCAGATGGCCAATGGAATTTGGTGCTAGGTCTTTCCCTTTAGGTTTTACCCCAACAATGTTTTCATTAGTTTCGCTCACTCTCGAAATCAAGCATTTTACAGCAGGTTGGAGCAGCCTGTATCTCAGCACAGGAATAAGGTAGGGAAGAATTCTAAGGATCATTTTGACTGCCTCCAGAAGTTAGATCAGATGGCAAATTGGATTTGGTGCTAGGTCTTTCCCTTTAGGTTTTACCCCAACAATGTTTTCATTAGTTTCGCTCACTCTCGAAATCAAGCATTTTACAGCAGGTTGGAGCAGCCTGTATCTCAGCACAGGAATAAGGAAGGGAAGAATTCTAAGGATCATTTTGACTGCCTCCAGAAGTTAGATCAGATGGCCAATGGCATTTGGTGCTAGGTCTTTCCCTTTAGGTTTTTACCCCAACAATGTTTTCATGAGTTTCGCTCACTCTCGAAATCAAGCATTTTACAGCAGGTTGGAGCAGCCTGTATCTCAGCACAGGAATAAGGTAGGGAAGAATTCAAATACTCATTTTGACTGCCTCCAGAAGTTAGATCAGATGGCAAATTGGATTTGGTGCTAGGTCTTTCCCTTTAGGTTTTACCCCAACAATGTTTTCATTAGTTTCGCTCACTCTCGAAATCAAGCATTTTACAGCAGGTTGGAGCAGCCTGTATCTCAGCACAGGAATAAGGTAGGGAAGAATTCTAAGGATCATTTTGACTGCCTCCAGAAGTTAGATCAGATGGCAAATTGGATTTGGTGCTAGGTCTTTCCCTTTAGGTTTTACCCCAACAATGTTTTCATTAGCTTCGCTCACTCTCGAAATCAAGCATTTTACAGCAGGTTGGAGCAGCCTGTATCTCAGCACAGGAATAAGGTAGGGAAGAATTCTAAGGATCATTTTGACTGCCTCCAGAAGTTAGATCAGATGGCAAATTGGATTTGGTGCTAGGTCTTTCCCTTTAGGTTTTACCCCAACAATGTTTTCGTTAGTTTCACTCACTCTCGAAATCAAGCATTTTACAGCAGGTTGGAGCAGCCTGTATCTCAGCACAGGAATAAGGTAGGGAAGAATTCAAATACTCATTTTGACTGCCTCCAGAAGTTAGATCAGATGGCCAATGGAATTTGGTGCTAGGTCTTTCCCTTTAGGTTTTACCCCAACAATGTTTTCATTAGTTTCGCTCACTCTCGAAATCAAGCATTTTACAGCAGGTTGGAGCAGCCTGTATCTCAGCACAGGAATAAGGTAGGGAAGAATTCTAAGGATCATTTTGACTGCCTCCAGAAGTTAGATCAGATGGCAAATTGGATTTGGTGCTAGGTCTTTCCCTTTAGGTTTTTACCCCAACAATGTTTTCATTAGTTTCGCTCACTCTCGAAATCAAGCATTTTACAGCAGGTTGGAGCAGCCTGTATCTCAGCACAGGAATAAGGTAGGGAAGAATTCTAAGGATCATTTTGACTGCCTCCAGAAGTTAGATCAGATGGCCAATGGAATTTGGTGCTAGGTCTTTCCCTTTAGGTTTTACCCCAACAATGTTTTCATTAGTTTCGCTCACTCTCGAAATCAAGCATTTTACAGCAGGTTGGAGCAGCCTGTATCTCAGCACAGGAATAAGGTAGGGAAGAATTCTAAGGATCATTTTGACTGCCTCCAGAAGTTAGATCAGATGGCAAATTGGATTTGGTGCTAGGTCTTTCCCTTTAGGTTTTACCCCAACAATGTTTTCATTAGTTTCGCTCACTCTCGAAATCAAGCATTTTACAGCAGGTTGGAGCAGCCTGTATCTCAGCACAGGAATAAGGTAGGGAAGAATTCTAAGGATCATTTTGACTGCCTCCAGAAGTTAGATCAGATGGCAAATTGGATTTGGTGCTAGGTCTTTCCCTTTAGGTTTTACCCCAACAATGTTTTCATTAGTTTCGCTCACTCTCGAAATCAAGCATTTTACAGCAGGTTGGAGCAGCCTGTATCTCAGCACAGGAATAAGGTAGGGAAGAATTCTAAGGATCATTTTGACTGCCTCCAGAAGTTAGATCAGATGGCAAATTGGATTTGGTGCTAGGTCTTTCCCTTTAGGTTTTACCCCAACAATGTTTTCATTAGTTTCACTCACTCTCGAAATCAAGCATTTTACAGCAGGTTGGAGCAGCCTGTATCTCAGCACAGGAATAAGGTAGGGAAGAATTCTAAGGATCATTTTGACTGCCTCCAGAAGTTAGATCAGATGGCCAATGGAATTTGGTGCTAGGTCTTTCCCTTTAGGTTTTACCCCAACAATGTTTTCATTAGTTTCGCTCACTCTCGAAATCAAGCATTTTACAGCAGGTTGGAGCAGCCTGTATCTCAGCACAGGAATAAGGTAGGCAAGAATTCTAAGGATCATTTTGACTGCCTCCAGAAGTTAGATCAGATGGCCAATGGAATTTGGTGCTAGGTCTTTCCCTTTAGGTTTTACCCCAACAATGTTTTCATTAGTTTCGCTCACTCTCGAAATCAAGCATTTTACAGCAGGTTGGAGCAGCCTGTATCTCAGCACAGGAATAAGGTAGGGAAGAATTCTAAGGATCATTTTGACTGCCTCCAGAAGTTAGATCAGATGGCCAATGGAATTTGGTGCTAGGTCTTTCCCTTTAGGTTTTACCCCAACAATGTTTTCATTAGTTTCGCTCACTCTCGAAATCAAGCATTTTACAGCAGGTTGGAGCAGCCTGTATCTCAGCACAGGAATAAGGTAGGGAAGAATTCTAAGGATCATTTTGACTGCCTCCAGAAGTTAGATCAGATGGCAAATTGGATTTGGTGCTAGGTCTTTCCCTTTAGGTTTTACCCCAACAATGTTTTCATTAGTTTCGCTCACTCTCGAAATCAAGCATTTTACAGCAGGTTGGAGCAGCCTGTATCTCAGCACAGGAATAAGGTAGGGAAGAATTCTAAGGATCATTTTGACTGCCTCCAGAAGTTAGATCAGATGGCAAATTGGATTTGGTGCTAGGTCTTTCCCTTTAGGTTTTACCCCAACAATGTTTTCATTAGTTTCGCTCACTCTCGAAATCAAGCATTTTACAGCAGGTTGGAGCAGCCTGTATCTCAGCACAGGAATAAGGTAGGGAAGAATTCTAAGGATCATTTTGACTGCCTCCAGAAGTTAGATCAGATGGCAAATTGGATTTGGTGCTAGGTCTTTCCCTTTAGGTTTTACCCCAACAATGTTTTCATTAGTTTCGCTCACTCTCGAAATCAAGCATTTTACAGCAGGTTGGAGCAGCCTGTATCTCAGCACAGGAATAAGGCAGGGAAGAATTCAAATACTCATTTTGACTGCCTCCAGAAGTTAGATCAGATGGCCAATGGAATTTGGTGCTAGGTCTTTCCCTTTAGGTTTTACCCCAACAATGTTTTCATTAGTTTCGCTCACTCTCGAAATCAAGCATTTTACAGCAGGTTGGAGCAGCCTGTATCTCAGCACAGGAATAAGGTAGGGAAGAATTCTAAGGATCATTTTGACTGCCTCCAGAAGTTAGATCAGATGGCCAATGGAATTTGGTGCTAGGTCTTTCCCTTTAGGTTTTACCCCAACAATGTTTTCATTAGTTTCGCTCACTCTCGAAATCAAGCATTTTACAGCAGGTTGGAGCAGCCTGTATCTCAGCACAGGAATAAGGTAGGGAAGAATTCTAAGGATCATTTTGACTGCCTCCAGAAGTTAGATCAGATGGCAAATTGGATTTGGTGCTAGGTCTTTCCCTTTAGGTTTTACCCCAACAATGTTTTCATTAGTTTCGCTCACTCTCGAAATCAAGCATTTTACAGCAGGTTGGAGCAGCCTGTATCTCAGCACAGGAATAAGGTAGGGAAGAATTCTAAGGATCATTTTGACTGCCTCCAGAAGTTAGATCAGATGGCAAATTGGATTTGGTGCTAGGTCTTTCCCTTTAGGTTTTACCCCAACATTGTTTTCATTAGTTTCGCTCACTCTCGAAATCAAGCATTTTACAGCAGGTTGGAGCAGCCTGTATCTCAGCACAGGAATAAGGTAGGGAAGAATTCAAATACTCATTTTGACTGCCTCCAGAAGTTAGATCAGATGGCCAATGGAATTTGGTGCTAGGTCTTTCCCTTTAGGTTTTACCCCAACAATGTTTTCATTAGTTTCGCTCACTCTCGAAATCAAGCATTTTACAGCAGGTTGGAGCAGCCTGTATCTCAGCACAGGAATAAGGTAGGGAAGAATTCTAAGGCTCATTTTGACTGCCTCCAGAAGTTAGATCAGATGGCCAATGGAATTTGGTGCTAGGTCTTTCCCTTTAGGTTTTACCCCAACAATGTTTTCATTAGTTTCGCTCACTCTCGAAATCAAGCATTTTACAGCAGGTTGGAGCAGCCTGTATCTCAGCACAGGAATAAGGTAGGGAAGAATTCTAAGGATCATTTTGACTGCCTCCAGAAGTTAGATCAGATGGCCAATGGAATTTGGTGCTAGGTCTTTCCCTTTAGGTTTTACCCCAACAATGTTTTCATTAGTTTCGCTCACTCTCGAAATCAAGCATTTTACAGCAGGTTGGAGCAGCCTGTATCTCAGCACAGGAATAAGGTAGGGAAGAATTCTAAGGATCATTTTGACTGCCTCCAGAAGTTAGATCAGATGGCAAATTGGATTTGGTGCTAGGTCTTTCCCTTTAGGTTTTACCCCAACAATGTTTTCATTAGTTTCGCTCACTCTCGAAATCAAGCATTTTACAGCAGGTTGGAGCAGCCTGTATCTCAGCACAGGAATAAGGTAGGGAAGAATTCTAAGGATCATTTTGACTGCCTCCAGAAGTTAGATCAGATGGCCAATGGAATTTGGTGCTAGGTCTTTCCCTTTAGGTTTTACCCCAACAATGTTTTCATTAGTTTCGCTCACTCTCGAAATCAAGCATTTTACAGCAGGTTGGAGCAGCCTGTATCTCAGCACAGGAATAAGGTAGGGAAGAATTCTAAGGATCATTTTGACTGCCTCCAGAAGTTAGATCAGATGGCAAATTGGATTTGGTGCTAGGTCTTTCCCTTTAGGTTTTACCCCAACAATGTTTTCATTAGTTTCGCTCACTCTCGAAATCAAGCATTTTACAGCAGGTTGGAGCAGCCTGTATCTCAGCACAGGAATAAGGCAGGGAAGAATTCTAAGGATCATTTTGACTGCCTCCAGAAGTTAGATCAGATGGCCAATGGAATTTGGTGCTAGGTCTTTCCCTTTAGGTTTTACCCCAACAATGTTTTCATTAGTTTCGCTCACTCTCGAAATCAAGCATTTTACAGCAGGTTGGAGCAGCCTGTATCTCAGCACAGGAATAAGGTAGGGAAGAATTCTAAGGATCATTTTGACTGCCTCCAGAAGTTAGATCAGATGGCCAATGGAATTTGGTGCTAGGTCTTTCCCTTTAGGTTTTACCCCAACAATGTTTTCATTAGTTTCGCTCACTCTCGAAATCAAGCATTTTACAGCAGGTTGGAGCAGCCTGTATCTCAGCACAGGAATAAGGTAGGGAAGAATTCAAATACTCATTTTGACTGCCTCCAGAAGTTAGATCAGATGGCAAATTGGATTTGGTGCTAGGTCTTTCCCTTTAGGTTTTACCCCAACAATGTTTTCATTAGTTTCGCTCACTCTCGAAATCAAGCATTTTACAGCAGGTTGGAGCAGCCTGTATCTCAGCACAGGAATAAGGTAGGGAAGAATTCAAATACTCATTTTGACTGCCTCCAGAAGTTAGATCAGATGGCCAATGGAATTTGGTGCTAGGTCTTTCCCTTTAGGTTTTACCCCAACAATGTTTTCATTAGTTTCGCTCACTCTCGAAATCAAGCATTTTACAGCAGGTTGGAGCAGCCTGTATCTCAGCACAGGAATAAGGTAGGGAAGAATTCTAAGGATCATTTTGACTGCCTCCAGAAGTTAGATCAGATGGCAAATTGGATTTGGTGCTAGGTCTTTCCCTTTAGGTTTTACCCCAACAATGTTTTCATTAGTTTCGCTCACTCTCGAAATCAAGCATTTTACAGCAGGTTGGAGCAGCCTGTATCTCAGCACAGGAATAAGGTAGGGAAGAATTCTAAGGATCATTTTGACTGCCTCCAGAAGTTAGATCAGATGGCCAATGGAATTTGGTGCTAGGTCTTTCCCTTTAGGTTTTACCCCAACAATGTTTTCATTAGTTTCGCTCACTCTCGAAATCAAGCATTTTACAGCAGGTTGGAGCAGCCTGTATCTCAGCACAGGAATAAGGTAGGGAAGAATTCTAAGGATCATTTTGACTGCCTCCAGAAGTTAGATCAGATGGCAAATTGGATTTGGTGCTAGGTCTTTCCCTTTAGGTTTTACCCCAACAATGTTTTCATTAGTTTCGCTCACTCTCGAAATCAAGCATTTTACAGCAGGTTGGAGCAGCCTGTATCTCAGCACAGGAATAAGGTAGGGAAGAATTCTAAGGATCATTTTGACTGCCTCCAGAAGTTAAATCAGATGGCAAATTGGATTTGGTGCTAGGTCTTTCCCTTTAGGTTTTACCCCAACAATGTTTTCATTAGTTTCGCTCACTCTCGAAATCAAGCATTTTACAGCAGGTTGGAGCAGCCTGTATCTCAGCACAGGAATAAGGTAGGGAAGAATTCTAAGGATCATTTTGACTGCCTCCAGAAGTTAGATCAGATGGCAAATTGGATTTGGTGCTAGGTCTTTCCCTTTAGGTTTTACCCCAACAATGTTTTCATTAGTTTCACTCACTCTCGAAATCAAGCATTTTACAGCAGGTTGGAGCAGCCTGTATCTCAGCACAGGAATAAGGTAGGGAAGAATTCTAAGGATCATTTTGACTGCCTCCAGAAGTTAGATCAGATGGCCAATGGAATTTGGTGCTAGGTCTTTCCCTTTAGGTTTTACCCCAACAATGTTTTCATTAGTTTCGCTCACTCTCGAAATCAAGCATTTTACAGCAGGTTGGAGCAGCCTGTATCTCAGCACAGGAATAAGGTAGGGAAGAATTCTAAGGATCATTTTGACTGCCTCCAGAAGTTAGATCAGATGGCCAATGGAATTTGGTGCTAGGTCTTTCCCTTTAGGTTTTACCCCAACAATGTTTTCATTAGTTTCGCTCACTCTCGAAATCAAGCATTTTACAGCAGGTTGGAGCAGCCTGTATCTCAGCACAGGAATAAGGTAGGGAAGAATTCTAAGGATCATTTTGACTGCCTCCAGAAGTTAGATCAGATGGCCAATGGAATTTGGTGCTAGGTCTTTCCCTTTAGGTTTTACCCCAACAATGTTTTCATTAGTTTCGCTCACTCTCGAAATCAAGCATTTTACAGCAGGTTGGAGCAGCCTGTATCTCAGCACAGGAATAAGGTAGGGAAGAATTCTAAGGATCATTTTGACTGCCTCCAGAAGTTAGATCAGATGGCAAATTGGATTTGGTGCTAGGTCTTTCCCTTTAGGTTTTACCCCAACAATGTTTTCATTAGTTTCGCTCACTCTCGAAATCAAGCATTTTACAGCAGGTTGGAGCAGCCTGTATCTCAGCACAGGAATAAGGTAGTGAAGAATTCAAATACTCATTTTGACTGCCTCCAGAAGTTAGATCAGATGGCAAATTGGATTTGGTGCTAGGTCTTTCCCTTTAGGTTTTACCCCAACAATGTTTTCATTAGTTTCGCTCACTCTCGAAATCAAGCATTTTACAGCAGGTTGGAGCAGCCTGTATCTCAGCACAGGAATAAGGTAGGGAAGAATTCTAAGGATCATTTTGACTGCCTCCAGAAGTTAGATCAGATGGCAAATTGGATTTGGTGCTAGGTCTTTCCCTTTAGGTTTTACCCCAACAATGTTTTCATTAGTTTCGCTCACTCTCGAAATCAAGCATTTTACAGCAGGTTGGAGCAGCCTGTATCTCAGCACAGGAATAAGGCAGGGAAGAATTCAAATACTCATTTTGACTGCCTCCAGAAGTTAGATCAGATGGCCAATGGAATTTGGTGCTAGGTCTTTCCCTTTAGGTTTTACCCCAACAATGTTTTCATTAGTTTCGCTCACTCTCGAAATCAAGCATTTTACAGCAGGTTGGAGCAGCCTGTATCTCAGCACAGGAATAAGGTAGGGAAGAATTCTAAGGATCATTTTGACTGCCTTCAGAAGTTAGATCAGATGGCAAATTGAATTTGATGCTAGGTCTTTCCCTGTAGGTTTTACCCCAACAATGTTTTCATTAGTTTCGCTCACTCTCGAAATCAAGCATTTTACAGCAGGTTGGAGCAGCCTGTATCTCAGCACAGGAATAAGGTAGGGAAGAATTCAAATACTCATTTTGACTGCCTCCAGAAGTTAGATCAGATGGCAAATTGGATTTGGTGCTAGGTCTTTCCCTTTAGGTTTTACCCCAACAATGTTTTCATTAGTTTCACTCACTCTCGAAATCAAGCATTTTACAGCAGGTTGGAGCAGCCTGTATCTCAGCACAGGAATAAGGTAGGGAAGAATTCTAAGGATCATTTTGACTGCCTCCAGAAGTTAGATCAGATGGCCAATGGAATTTGGTGCTAGGTCTTTCCCTTTAGGTTTTACCCCAACAATGTTTTCATTAGTTTCGCTCACTCTCGAAATCAAGCATTTTACAGCAGGTTGGAGCAGCCTGTATCTCAGCACAGGAATAAGGTAGGGAAGAATTCTAAGGATCATTTTGACTGCCTCCAGAAGTTAGATCAGATGGCCAATGGAATTTGGTGCTAGGTCTTTCCCTTTAGGTTTTACCCCAACAATGTTTTCATTAGTTTCGCTCACTCTCGAAATCAAGCATTTTACAGCAGGTTGGAGCAGCCTGTATCTCAGCACAGGAATAAGGTAGGGAAGAATTCTAAGGATCATTTTGACTGCCTCCAGAAGTTAGATCAGATGGCAAATTGGATTTGGTGCTAGGTCTTTCCCTTTAGGTTTTACCCCAACAATGTTTTCATTAGTTTCGCTCACTCTCGAAATCAAGCATTTTACAGCAGGTTGGAGCAGCCTGTATCTCAGCACAGGAATAAGGTAGGGAAGAATTCTAAGGATCATTTTGACTGCCTCCAGAAGTTAGATCAGATGGCCAATGGAATTTGGTGCTAGGTCTTTCCCTTTAGGTTTTACCCCAACAATGTTTTCATTAGTTTCGCTCACTCTCGAAATCAAGCATTTTACAGCAGGTTGGAGCAGCCTGTATCTCAGCACAGGAATAAGGTAGGGAAGAATTCTAAGGATCATTTTGACTGCCTCCAGAAGTTAGATCAGATGGCCAATGGAATTTGGTGCTAGGTCTTTCCCTTTAGGTTTTACCCCAACAATGTTTTCATTAGTTTCGCTCACTCTCGAAATCAAGCATTTTACAGCAGGTTGGAGCAGCCTGTATCTCAGCACAGGAATAAGGTAGGGAAGAATTCTAAGGATCATTTTGACTGCCTCCAGAAGTTAGATCAGATGGCAAATTGGATTTGGTGCTAGGTCTTTCCCTTTAGGTTTTACCCCAACAATGTTTTCATTAGTTTCGCTCACTCTCGAAATCAAGCATTTTACAGCAGGTTGGAGCAGCCTGTATCTCAGCACAGGAATAAGGTAGGGAAGAATTCTAAGGATCATTTTGACTGCCTCCAGAAGTTAGATCAGATGGCAAATTGGATTTGGTGCTAGGTCTTTCCCTTTAGGTTTTACCCCAACAATGTTTTCATTAGTTTCGCTCACTCTCGAAATCAAGCATTTTACAGCAGGTTGGAGCAGCCTGTATCTCAGCACAGGAATAAGGTAGGGAAGAATTCTAAGGATCATTTTGACTGCCTCCAGAAGTTAGATCAGATGGCAAATTGGATTTGGTGCTAGGTCTTTCCCTTTAGGTTTTACCCCAACATTGTTTTCATTAGTTTCGCTCACTCTCGAAATCAAGCGTTTTACAGCAGGTTGGAGCAGCCTGTATCTCAGCACAGGAATAAGGTAGGGAAGAATTCTAAGGATCATTTTGACTGCCTCCAGAAGTTAGATCAGATGGCAAATTGGATTTGGTGCTAGGTCTTTCCCTTTAGGTTTTACCCCAACAATGTTTTCATTAGTTTCGCTCACTCTCAAAATCAAGCATTTTACAGCAGGTTGGAGCAGCCTGTATCTCAGCACAGGAATAAGGTAGGGAAGAATTCTAAGGATCATTTTGACTGCCTCCAGAAGTTAGATCAGATGGCCAATGGAATTTGGTGCTAGGTCTTTCCCTTTAGGTTTTACCCCAACAATGTTTTCATTAGTTTCGCTCACTCTCGAAATCAAGCATTTTACAGCAGGTTGGAGCAGCCTGTATCTCAGCACAGGAATAAGGTAGGGAAGAATTCTAAGGATCATTTTGACTGCCTCCAGAAGTTAGATCAGATGGCCAATGGAATTTGGTGCTAGGTCTTTCCCTTTAGGTTTTACCCCAACAATGTTTTCATTAGTTTCGCTCACTCTCGAAATCAAGCATTTTACAGCAGGTTGGAGCAGCCTGTATCTCAGCACAGGAATAAGGTAGGGAAGAATTCTAAGGATCATTTTGACTGCCTCCAGAAGTTAGATCAGATGGCCAATGGAATTTGGTGCTAGGTCTTTCCCTTTAGGTTTTACCCCAACAATGTTTTCATTAGTTTCGCTCACTCTCGAAATCAAGCATTTTACAGCAGGTTGGAGCAGCCTGTATCTCAGCACAGGAATAAGGTAGGGAAGAATTCTAAGGATCATTTTGACTGCCTCCAGAAGTTAGATCAGATGGCAAATTGGATTTGGTGCTAGGTCTTTCCCTTTAGGTTTTACCCCAACAATGTTTTCATTAGTTTCGCTCACTCTCGAAATCAAGCATTTTACAGCAGGTTGGAGCAGCCTGTATCTCAGCACAGGAATAAGGTAGTGAAGAATTCAAATACTCATTTTGACTGCCTCCAGAAGTTAGATCAGATGGCAAATTGGATTTGGTGCTAGGTCTTTCCCTTTAGGTTTTACCCCAACAATGTTTTCATTAGTTTCGCTCACTCTCGAAATCAAGCATTTTACAGCAGGTTGGAGCAGCCTGTATCTCAGCACAGGAATAAGGTAGGGAAGAATTCTAAGGATCATTTTGACTGCCTCCAGAAGTTAGATCAGATGGCAAATTGGATTTGGTGCTAGGTCTTTCCCTTTAGGTTTTACCCCAACAATGTTTTCATTAGTTTCGCTCACTCTCGAAATCAAGCATTTTACAGCAGGTTGGAGCAGCCTGTATCTCAGCACAGGAATAAGGCAGGGAAGAATTCAAATACTCATTTTGACTGCCTCCAGAAGTTAGATCAGATGGCCAATGGAATTTGGTGCTAGGTCTTTCCCTTTAGGTTTTACCCCAACAATGTTTTCATTAGTTTCGCTCACTCTCGAAATCAAGCATTTTACAGCAGGTTGGAGCAGCCTGTATCTCAGCACAGGAATAAGGTAGGGAAGAATTCTAAGGATCATTTTGACTGCCTTCAGAAGTTAGATCAGATGGCAAATTGAATTTGATGCTAGGTCTTTCCCTGTAGGTTTTACCCCAACAATGTTTTCATTAGTTTCGCTCACTCTCGAAATCAAGCATTTTACAGCAGGTTGGAGCAGCCTGTATCTCAGCACAGGAATAAGGTAGGGAAGAATTCAAATACTCATTTTGACTGCCTCCAGAAGTTAGATCAGATGGCCAATGGAATTTGGTGCTAGGTCTTTCCCTTTAGGTTTTACCCCAACAATGTTTTCATTAGTTTCGCTCACTCTCGAAATCAAGCATTTTACAGCAGGTTGGAGCAGCCTGTATCTCAGCACAGGAATAAGGTAGGGAAGAATTCTAAGGATCATTTTGACTGCCTCCAGAAGTTAGATCAGATGGCAAATTGGATTTGGTGCTAGGTCTTTCCCTTTAGGTTTTACCCCAACAATGTTTTCATTAGTTTCGCTCACTCTCGAAATCAAGCATTTTACAGCAGGTTGGAGCAGCCTGTATCTCAGCACAGGAATAAGGTAGGGAAGAATTCTAAGGATCATTTTGACTGCCTCCAGAAGTTAGATCAGATGGCAAATTGGATTTGGTGCTAGGTCTTTCCCTTTAGGTTTTACCCCAACATTGTTTTCATTAGTTTCGCTCACTCTCGAAATCAAGCATTTTACAGCTGGTTGGAGCAGCCTGTATCTCAGCACAGGAATAAGGTAGGGAAGAATTCTAAGGATCATTTTGACTGCCTCCAGAAGTTAGATCAGATGGCAAATTGGATTTGGTGCTAGGTCTTTCCCTTTAGGTTTTACCCCAACAATGTTTTCATTAGTTTCGCTCGCTCTCGAAATCAAGCATTTTACAGCAGGTTGGAGCAGCCTGTATCTCAGCACAGGAATAAGGTAGGGAAGAATTCTAAGGATCATTTTGACTGCCTCCAGAAGTTAGATCAGATGGCAAATTGGATTTGGTGCTAGGTCTTTCCCTTTAGGTTTTACCCCAACAATGTTTTCATTAGTTTCGCTCACTCTCGAAATCAAGCATTTTACAGCAGGTTGGAGCAGCCTGTATCTCAGCACAGGAATAAGGTAGGGAAGAATTCTAAGGATCATTTTGACTGCCTCCAGAAGTTAGATCAGATGGCAAATTGGATTTGGTGCTAGGTCTTTCCCTTTAGGTTTTACCCCAACAATGTTTTCATTAGTTTCACTCACTCTCGAAATCAAGCATTTTACAGCAGGTTGGAGCAGCCTGTATCTCAGCACAGGAATAAGGTAGGGAAGAATTCTAAGGATCATTTTGACTGCCTCCAGAAGTTAGATCAGATGGCCAATGGAATTTGGTGCTAGGTCTTTCCCTTTAGGTTTTACCCCAACAATGTTTTCATTAGTTTCGCTCACTCTCGAAATCAAGCATTTTACAGCAGGTTGGAGCAGCCTGTATCTCAGCACAGGAATAAGGTAGGGAAGAATTCTAAGGATCATTTTGACTGCCTCCAGAAGTTAGATCAGATGGCCAATGGAATTTGGTGCTAGGTCTTTCCCTTTAGGTTTTACCCCAACAATGTTTTCATTAGTTTCGCTCACTCTCGAAATCAAGCATTTTACAGCAGGTTGGAGCAGCCTGTATCTCAGCACAGGAATAAGGTAGGGAAGAATTCTAAGGATCATTTTGACTGCCTCCAGAAGTTAGATCAGATGGCAAATTGGATTTGGTGCTAGGTCTTTCCCTTTAGGTTTTACCCCAACAATGTTTTCATTAGTTTCGCTCACTCTCGAAATCAAGCATTTTACAGCAGGTTGGAGCAGCCTGTATCTCAGCACAGGAATAAGGTAGGGAAGAATTCTAAGGATCATTTTGACTGCCTCCAGAAGTTAGATCAGATGGCCAATGGAATTTGGTGCTAGGTCTTTCCCTTTAGGTTTTACCCCAACAATGTTTTCATTAGTTTCGCTCACTCTCGAAATCAAGCATTTTACAGCAGGTTGGAGCAGCCTGTATCTCAGCACAGGAATAAGGTAGGGAAGAATTCTAAGGATCATTTTGACTGCCTCCAGAAGTTAGATCAGATGGCCAATGGAATTTGGTGCTAGGTCTTTCCCTTTAGGTTTTACCCCAACAATGTTTTCATTAGTTTCGCTCACTCTCGAAATCAAGCATTTTACAGCAGGTTGGAGCAGCCTGTATCTCAGCACAGGAATAAGGTAGGGAAGAATTCTAAGGATCATTTTGACTGCCTCCAGAAGTTAGATCAGATGGCAAATTGGATTTGGTGCTAGGTCTTTCCCTTTAGGTTTTACCCCAACAATGTTTTCATTAGTTTCGCTCACTCTCGAAATCAAGCATTTTACAGCAGGTTGGAGCAGCCTGTATCTCAGCACAGGAATAAGGTAGGGAAGAATTCTAAGGATCATTTTGACTGCCTCCAGAAGTTAGATCAGATGGCAAATTGGATTTGGTGCTAGGTCTTTCCCTTTAGGTTTTACCCCAACAATGTTTTCATTAGTTTCGCTCACTCTCGAAATCAAGCATTTTACAGCAGGTTGGAGCAGCCTGTATCTCAGCACAGGAATAAGGTAGGGAAGAATTCTAAGGATCATTTTGACTGCCTCCAGAAGTTAGATCAGATGGCAAATTGGATTTGGTGCTAGGTCTTTCCCTTTAGGTTTTACCCCAACATTGTTTTCATTAGTTTCGCTCACTCTCGAAATCAAGCGTTTTACAGCAGGTTGGAGCAGCCTGTATCTCAGCACAGGAATAAGGTAGGGAAGAATTCTAAGGATCATTTTGACTGCCTCCAGAAGTTAGATCAGATGGCAAATTGGATTTGGTGCTAGGTCTTTCCCTTTAGGTTTTACCCCAACAATGTTTTCATTAGTTTCGCTCACTCTCAAAATCAAGCATTTTACAGCAGGTTGGAGCAGCCTGTATCTCAGCACAGGAATAAGGTAGGGAAGAATTCTAAGGATCATTTTGACTGCCTCCAGAAGTTAGATCAGATGGCCAATGGAATTTGGTGCTAGGTCTTTCCCTTTAGGTTTTACCCCAACAATGTTTTCATTAGTTTCGCTCACTCTCGAAATCAAGCATTTTACAGCAGGTTGGAGCAGCCTGTATCTCAGCACAGGAATAAGGTAGGGAAGAATTCTAAGGATCATTTTGACTGCCTCCAGAAGTTAGATCAGATGGCAAATTGGATTTGGTGCTAGGTCTTTCCCTTTAGGTTTTACCCCAACAATGTTTTCATTAGTTTCGCTCACTCTCGAAATCAAGCATTTTACAGCAGGTTGGAGCAGCCTGTATCTCAGCACAGGAATAAGGTAGGGAAGAATTCTAAGGATCATTTTGACTGCCTCCAGAAGTTAGATCAGATGGCAAATTGGATTTGGTGCTAGGTCTTTCCCTTTAGGTTTTACCCCAACAATGTTTTCATTAGTTTCGCTCACTCTCGAAATCAAGCATTTTACAGCAGGTTGGAGCAGCCTGTATCTCAGCACAGGAATAAGGTAGGGAAGAATTCTAAGGATCATTTTGACTGCCTCCAGAAGTTAGATCAGATGGCAAATTGGATTTGGTGCTAGGTCTTTCCCTTTAGGTTTTACCCCAACATTGTTTTCATTAGTTTCGCTCACTCTCGAAATCAAGCATTTTACAGCTGGTTGGAGCAGCCTGTATCTCAGCACAGGAATAAGGTAGGGAAGAATTCTAAGGATCATTTTGACTGCCTCCAGAAGTTAGATCAGATGGCAAATTGGATTTGGTGCTAGGTCTTTCCCTTTAGGTTTTACCCCAACAATGTTTTCATTAGTTTCGCTCGCTCTCGAAATCAAGCATTTTACAGCAGGTTGGAGCAGCCTGTATCTCAGCACAGGAATAAGGTAGGGAAGAATTCTAAGGATCATTTTGACTGCCTCCAGAAGTTAGATCAGATGGCAAATTGGATTTGGTGCTAGGTCTTTCCCTTTAGGTTTTACCCCAACAATGTTTTCATTAGTTTCGCTCACTCTCGAAATCAAGCATTTTACAGCAGGTTGGAGCAGCCTGTATCTCAGCACAGGAATAAGGTAGGGAAGAATTCTAAGGATCATTTTGACTGCCTCCAGAAGTTAGATCAGATGGCAAATTGGATTTGGTGCTAGGTCTTTCCCTTTAGGTTTTACCCCAACAATGTTTTCATTAGTTTCACTCACTCTCGAAATCAAGCATTTTACAGCAGGTTGGAGCAGCCTGTATCTCAGCACAGGAATAAGGTAGGGAAGAATTCTAAGGATCATTTTGACTGCCTCCAGAAGTTAGATCAGATGGCCAATGGAATTTGGTGCTAGGTCTTTCCCTTTAGGTTTTACCCCAACAATGTTTTCATTAGTTTCGCTCACTCTCGAAATCAAGCATTTTACAGCAGGTTGGAGCAGCCTGTATCTCAGCACAGGAATAAGGTAGGGAAGAATTCTAAGGATCATTTTGACTGCCTCCAGAAGTTAGATCAGATGGCCAATGGAATTTGGTGCTAGGTCTTTCCCTTTAGGTTTTACCCCAACAATGTTTTCATTAGTTTCGCTCACTCTCGAAATCAAGCATTTTACAGCAGGTTGGAGCAGCCTGTATCTCAGCACAGGAATAAGGTAGGGAAGAATTCTAAGGATCATTTTGACTGCCTCCAGAAGTTAGATCAGATGGCAAATTGGATTTGGTGCTAGGTCTTTCCCTTTAGGTTTTACCCCAACAATGTTTTCATTAGTTTCGCTCACTCTCGAAATCAAGCATTTTACAGCAGGTTGGAGCAGCCTGTATCTCAGCACAGGAATAAGGTAGGGAAGAATTCTAAGGATCATTTTGACTGCCTCCAGAAGTTAGATCAGATGGCCAATGGAATTTGGTGCTAGGTCTTTCCCTTTAGGTTTTACCCCAACAATGTTTTCATTAGTTTCGCTCACTCTCGAAATCAAGCATTTTACAGCAGGTTGGAGCAGCCTGTATCTCAGCACAGGAATAAGGTAGGGAAGAATTCTAAGGATCATTTTGACTGCCTCCAGAAGTTAGATCAGATGGCCAATGGAATTTGGTGCTAGGTCTTTCCCTTTAGGTTTTACCCCAACAATGTTTTCATTAGTTTCGCTCACTCTCGAAATCAAGCATTTTACAGCAGGTTGGAGCAGCCTGTATCTCAGCACAGGAATAAGGTAGGGAAGAATTCTAAGGATCATTTTGACTGCCTCCAGAAGTTAGATCAGATGGCAAATTGGATTTGGTGCTAGGTCTTTCCCTTTAGGTTTTACCCCAACAATGTTTTCATTAGTTTCGCTCACTCTCGAAATCAAGCATTTTACAGCAGGTTGGAGCAGCCTGTATCTCAGCACAGGAATAAGGTAGGGAAGAATTCTAAGGATCATTTTGACTGCCTCCAGAAGTTAGATCAGATGGCAAATTGGATTTGGTGCTAGGTCTTTCCCTTTAGGTTTTACCCCAACAATGTTTTCATTAGTTTCGCTCACTCTCGAAATCAAGCATTTTACAGCAGGTTGGAGCAGCCTGTATCTCAGCACAGGAATAAGGTAGGGAAGAATTCTAAGGATCATTTTGACTGCCTCCAGAAGTTAGATCAGATGGCAAATTGGATTTGGTGCTAGGTCTTTCCCTTTAGGTTTTACCCCAACATTGTTTTCATTAGTTTCGCTCACTCTCGAAATCAAGCGTTTTACAGCAGGTTGGAGCAGCCTGTATCTCAGCACAGGAATAAGGTAGGGAAGAATTCTAAGGATCATTTTGACTGCCTCCAGAAGTTAGATCAGATGGCAAATTGGATTTGGTGCTAGGTCTTTCCCTTTAGGTTTTACCCCAACAATGTTTTCATTAGTTTCGCTCACTCTCAAAATCAAGCATTTTACAGCAGGTTGGAGCAGCCTGTATCTCAGCACAGGAATAAGGTAGGGAAGAATTCTAAGGATCATTTTGACTGCCTCCAGAAGTTAGATCAGATGGCCAATGGAATTTGGTGCTAGGTCTTTCCCTTTAGGTTTTACCCCAACAATGTTTTCATTAGTTTCGCTCACTCTCGAAATCAAGCATTTTACAGCAGGTTGGAGCAGCCTGTATCTCAGCACAGGAATAAGGTAGGGAAGAATTCTAAGGATCATTTTGACTGCCTCCAGAAGTTAGATCAGATGGCAAATTGGATTTGGTGCTAGGTCTTTCCCTTTAGGTTTTACCCCAACAATGTTTTCATTAGTTTCGCTCACTCTCGAAATCAAGCATTTTACAGCAGGTTGGAGCAGCCTGTATCTCAGCACAGGAATAAGGTAGGGAAGAATTCTAAGGATCATTTTGACTGCCTCCAGAAGTTAGATCAGATGGCAAATTGGATTTGGTGCTAGGTCTTTCCCTTTAGGTTTTACCCCAACAATGTTTTCATTAGTTTCGCTCACTCTCGAAATCAAGCATTTTACAGCAGGTTGGAGCAGCCTGTATCTCAGCACAGGAATAAGGTAGGGAAGAATTCAAATACTCATTTTGACTGCCTCCAGAAGTTAGATCAGATGGCAAATTGGATTTGGTGCTAGGTCTTTCCCTTTAGGTTTTACCCCAACAATGTTTTCATTAGTTTCGCTCACTCTCGAAATCAAGCATTTTACAGCAGGTTGGAGCAGCCTGTATCTCAGCACAGGAATAAGGCAGGGAAGAATTCTAAGGATCATTTTGACTGCCTCCAGAAGTTAGATCAGATGGCCAATGGAATTTGGTGCTAGGTCTTTCCCTTTAGGTTTTACCCCAACAATGTTTTCATTAGTTTCGCTCACTCTCGAAATCAAGCATTTTACAGCAGGTTGGAGCAGCCTGTATCTCAGCACAGGAATAAGGTAGGGAAGAATTCTAAGGATCATTTTGACTGCCTTCAGAAGTTAGATCAGATGGCAAATTGAATTTGGTGCTAGGTCTTTCCCTGTAGGTTTTACCCCAACAATGTTTTCATTAGTTTCGCTCACTCTCGAAATCAAGCATTTTACAGCAGGTTGGAGCAGCCTGTATCTCAGCACAGGAATAAGGTAGGGAAGAATTCTAAGGATCATTTTGACTGCCTCCAGAAGTTAGATCAGATGGCAAATTGGATTTGGTGCTAGGTCTTTCCCTTTAGGTTTTACCCCAACAATGTTTTCATTAGTTTTGCTCACTCTCGAAATCAAGCATTTTACAGCAGGTTGGAGCAGCCTGTATCTCAGCACAGGAATAAGGTAGGGAAGAATTCTAAGGATCATTTTGACTGCCTCCAGAAGTTAGATCAGAGGGCAAATTGGATTTGGTGCTAGGTCTTTCCCTTTAGGTTTTACCCCAACAATGTTTTCATTAGTTTCGCTCACTCTCGAAATCAAGCATTTTACAGCAGGTTGGAGCAGCCTGTATCTCAGCACAGGAATAAGGTAGGGAAGAATTCTAAGGATCATTTTGACTGCCTCCAGAAGTTAGATCAGATGGCAAATTGGATTTGGTGCTAGGTCTTTCCCTTTAGGTTTTACCCCAACATTGTTTTCATTAGTTTCGCTCACTCTCGAAATCAAGCATTTTACAGCAGGTTGGAGCAGCCTGTATCTCAGCACAGGAATAAGGTAGGGAAGAATTCTAAGGATCATTTTGACTGCCTCCAGAAGTTAGATCAGATGGCAAATTGGATTTGGTGCTAGGTCTTTCCCTTTAGGTTTTACCCCAACAATGTTTTCATTAGTTTCGCTCACTCTCGAAATCAAGCATTTTACAGCAGGTTGGAGCAGCCTGTATCTCAGCACAGGAATAAGGTAGGGAAGAATTCTAAGGATCATTTTGACTGCCTCCAGAAGTTAGATCAGATGGCAAATTGGATTTGGTGCTAGGTCTTTCCCTTTAGGTTTTACCCCAACAATGTTTTCATTAGTTTCGCTCACTCTCGAAATCAAGCATTTTACAGCAGGTTGGAACAGCCTGTATCTCAGCACAGGAATAAGGTAGGGAAGAATTCTAAGGATCATTTTGACTGCCTCCAGAAGTTAGATCAGATGGCAAATTGGATTTGGTGCTAGGTCTTTCCCTTTAGGTTTTACCCCAACAATGTTTTCATTAGTTTCGCTCACTCTCGAAATCAAGCATTTTACAGCAGGTTGGAGCAGCCTGTATCTCAGCACAGGAATAAGGTAGGGAAGAATTCTAAGGATCATTTTGACTGCCTCCAGAAGTTAGATCAGATGGCCAATGGAATTTGGTGCTAGGTCTTTCCCTTTAGGTTTTACCCCAACAATGTTTTCATTAGTTTCGCTCACTCTCGAAATCAAGCATTTTACAGCAGGTTGGAGCAGCCTGTATCTCAGCACAGGAATAAGGTAGGGAAGAATTCTAAGGATCATTTTGACTGCCTCCAGAAGTTAGATCAGATGGCCAATGGAATTTGGTGCTAGGTCTTTCCCTTTAGGTTTTACCCCAACAATGTTTTCATTAGTTTCGCTCACTCTCGAAATCAAGCATTTTACAGCAGGTTGGAGCAGCCTGTATCTCAGCACAGGAATAAGGTAGGGAAGAATTCTAAGGATCATTTTGACTGCCTCCAGAAGTTAGATCAGATGGCAAATTGGATTTGGTGCTAGGTCTTTCCCTTTAGGTTTTACCCCAACAATGTTTTCATTAGTTTCGCTCACTCTCGAAATCAAGCATTTTACAGCAGGTTGGAGCAGCCTGTATCTCAGCACAGGAATAAGGTAGGGAAGAATTCAAATACTCATTTTGACTGCCTCCAGAAGTTAGATCAGATGGCAAATTGGATTTGGTGCTAGGTCTTTCCCTTTAGGTTTTACCCCAACAATGTTTTCATTAGTTTCGCTCACTCTCGAAATCAAGCATTTTACAGCAGGTTGGAGCAGCCTGTATCTCAGCACAGGAATAAGGTAGGGAAGAATTCTAAGGATCATTTTGACTGCCTCCAGAAGTTAGATCAGATGGCCAATGGAATTTGGTGCTAGGTCCTTTCCCTTTAGGTTTTACCCCCAACAATGTTTTCATTAGTTTCGCTCACTCTCGAAATCAAGCATTTTACAGCAGGTTGGAGCAGCCTGTATCTCAGCACAGGAATAAGGTAGGGAAGAATTCTAAGGATCATTTTGACTGCCCTCCAGAAGTTAGATCAGATGGCAAATTGGATTTGGTGCTAGGTCTTTCCCTTTAGGTTTTACCCCAACAATGTTTTCATTAGTTTCGCTCACTCTCGAAATCAAGCATTTTACAGCAGGTTGGAGCAGCCTGTATCTCAGCACAGGAATAAGGTAGGGAAGAATTCATATACTCATTTTGACTGCCTCCAGAAGTTAGATCAGATGGCCAATGGAATTTGGTGCTAGGTCTTTCCCTTTAGGTTTTACCCCAACAATGTTTTCATTAGTTTCGCTCACTCTCGAAATCAAGCATTTTACAGCAGGTTGGAGCAGCCTGTATCTCAGCACAGGAATAAGGTAGGGAAGAATTCAAATACTCATTTTGACTGCCTCCAGAAGTTAGATCAGATGGCAAATTGGATTTGGTGCTAGGTCTTTCCCTTTAGGTTTTACCCCAACAATGTTTTCATTAGTTTCGCTCACTCTCGAAATCAAGCATTTTACAGCAGGTTGGAGCAGCCTGTATCTCAGCACAGGAATAAGGTAGGGAAGAATTCTAAGGATCATTTTGACTGCCTCCAGAAGTTAGATCAGATGGCAAATTGGATTTGGTGCTAGGTCTTTCCCTTTAGGTTTTACCCCAACAATGTTTTCATTAGTTTCGCTCACTCTCGAAATCAAGCATTTTACAGCAGGTTGGAGCAGCCTGTATCTCAGCACAGGAATAAGGTAGGGAAGAATTCTAAGGATCATTTTGACTGCCTCCAGAAGTTAGATCAGATGGCAAATTGGATTTGGTGCTAGGTCTTTCCCTTTAGGTTTTACCCCCAACAATGTTTTCATTAGTTTCGCTCACTCTCGAAATCAAGCATTTTACAGCAGGTTGGAGCAGCCTGTATCTCAGCACAGGAATAAGGTAGGGAAGAATTCTAAGGATCATTTTGACTGCCTCCAGAAGTTAGATCAGATGGCCAATGGAATTTGGTGCTAGGTCTTTCCCTTTAGGTTTTACCCCAACAATGTTTTCATTAGTTTCGCTCACTCTCGAAATGAAGCATTTTACAGCAGGTTGGAGCAGCCTGTATCTCAGCACAGGAATAAGGTAGGGAAGAATTCAAATACTCATTTTGACTGCCTCCAGACGTTAGATCAGATGGCAAATTGGATTTGGTGCTAGGTCTTTCCCTTTAGGTTTTACCCCAACAATGTTTTCATTAGTTTCGCTCACTCTCGAAATCAAGCATTTTACAGCAGGTTGGAGCAGCCTGTATCTCAGCACAGGAATAAGGTAGGGAAGAATTCTAAGGATCATTTTGACTGCCTCCAGAAGTTAGATCAGATGGCAAATTGAATTTGGTGCTAGGTCTTTCCCCTGTAGGTTTTGCCCCAACAATGTTTTCATTAGTTTCGCTCACTCTCGAAATCAAGCATTTTACAGCAGGTTGGAGCAGCCTGTATCTCAGCACAGGAATAAGGTAGGGAAGAATTCTAAGGATCATTTTGACTGCCTCCAGAAGTTAGATCAGATGGCCAATGGAATTTGGTGCTAGGTCTTTCCCTTTAGGTTTTACCCCAACAATGTTTTCATTAGTTTCGCTCACTCTCGAAATCAAGCATTTTACAGCAGGTTGGAGCAGCCTGTATCTCAGCACAGGAATAAGGTAGGGAAGAATTCTAAGGATCATTTTGACTGCCTCCAGAAGTTAGATCAGATGGCAAATTGGATTTGGTGCTAGGTCTTTCCCTTTAGGTTTTACCCCCAACAATGTTTTCATTAGTTTCGCTCACTCTCGAAATCAAGCATTTTACAGGCAGGTTGGAGCAGCCTGTATCTCAGCACAGGAATAAGGTAGGGAAGAATTCTAAGGATCATTTTGACTGCCTCCAGAAGTTAGATCAGAGGGCAAATTGGATTTGGTGCTAGGTCTTTCCCTTTAGGTTTTACCCCCAACAATGTTTTCATTAGTTTCGCTCACTCTCGAAATCAAGCATTTTACAGCAGGTTGGAGCAGCCTGTATCTCAGCACAGGAATAAGGTAGGGAAGAATTCTAAGGATCATTTTGACTGCCTCCAGAAGTTAGATCAGATGGCAAATTGGATTTGGTGCTAGGTCTTTCCCTTTAGGTTTTACCCCAACATTGTTTTCATTAGTTTCGCTCACTCTCGAAATCAAGCATTTTACAGCAGGTTGGAGCAGCCTGTATCTCAGCACAGGAATAAGGTAGGGAAGAATTCTAAGGCTCATTTTGACTGCCTCCAGAAGTTAGATCAGATGGCAAATTGGATTTGGTGCTAGGTCTTTCCCTTTAGGTTTTACCCCAACAATGTTTTCATTAGTTTCGCTCACTCTCGAAATCAAGCATTTTACAGCAGGTTGGAGCAGCCTGTATCTCAGCACAGGAATAAGGTAGGGAAGAATTCTAAGGATCATTTTGACTGCCTCCAGAAGTTAGATCAGATGGCAAATGGAATTTGGTGCTAGGTCTTTCCCTTTAGGTTTTACCCCAACAATGTTTTCATTAGTTTCGCTCACTCTCGAAATCAAGCATTTTACAGCAGGTTGGAGCAGCCTGTATCTCAGCACAGGAATAAGGTAGGGAAGAATTCTAAGGATCATTTTGACTGCCTCCAGAAGTTAGATCAGATGGCCAATGGAATTTGGTGCTAGGTCTTTCCCTTTAGGTTTTACCCCAACAATGTTTTCATTAGTTTCGCTCACTCTCGAAATCAAGCATTTTTACAGCAGGTTGGAGCAGCCTGTATCTCAGCACAGGAATAAGGTAGGGGAAGAATTCTAAGGATCATTTTGACTGCCTCCAGAAGTTAGATCAGATGGCCAATGGAATTTGGTGCTAGGTCTTTCCCTTTAGGTTTTACCCCAACAATGTTTTCATTAGTTTCGCTCACTCTCGAAATCAAGCATTTTACAGCAGGTTGGAGCAGCCTGTATCTCAGCACAGGAATAAGGTAGGGAAGAATTCTAAGGATCATTTTGACTGCCTCCAGAAGTTAGATCAGATGGCAAATTGGATTTGGTGCTAGGTCTTTCCCTTTAGGTTTTACCCCAACAATGTTTTCATTAGTTTCGCTCACTCTCGAAATCAAGCATTTTACAGCAGGTTGGAGCAGCCTGTATCTCAGCACAGGAATAAGGTAGGGAAGAATTCTAAGGATCATTTTGACTGCCTCCAGAAGTTAGATCAGATGGCAAATTGGATTTGGTGCTAGGTCTTTCCCTTTAGGTTTTACCCCAACAATGTTTTCATTAGTTTCGCTCACTCTCGAAATCAAGCATTTTACAGCAGGTTGGAGCAGCCTGTATCTCAGCACAGGAATAAGGTAGGGAAGAATTCTAAGGATCATTTTGACTGCCTCCAGAAGTTAGATCAGAGGGCAAATTGGATTTGGTGCTAGGTCTTTCCCTTTAGGTTTTACCCCAACAATGTTTTCATTAGTTTCGCTCACTCTCGAAATCAAGCATTTTACAGCAGGTTGGAGCAGCCTGTATCTCAGCACAGGAATAAGGTAGGGAAGAATTCTAAGGATCATTTTGACTGCCTCCAGAAGTTAGATCAGATGGCAAATTGGATTTGGTGCTAGGTCTTTCCCTTTAGGTTTTACCCCAACAATGTTTTCATTAGTTTCGCTCACTCTCGAAATCAAGCATTTTACAGCAGGTTGGAGCAGCCTGTATCTCAGCACAGGAATAAGGTAGGGAAGAATTCATATACTCATTTTGACTGCCTCCAGAAGTTAGATCAGATGGCCAATGGAATTTGGTGCTAGGTCTTTCCCTTTAGGTTTTACCCCCAACAATGTTTTCATTAGTTTCGCTCACTCTCGAAATCAAGCATTTTACAGCAGGTTGGAGCAGCCTGTATCTCAGCACAGGAATAAGGTAGGGAAGAATTCAAATACTCATTTTGACTGCCTCCAGAAGTTAGATCAGATGGCAAATTGGATTTGGTGCTAGGTCTTTCCCTTTAGGTTTTACCCCAACAATGTTTTCATTAGTTTCGCTCACTCTCGAAATCAAGCATTTTACAGCAGGTTGGAGCAGCCTGTATCTCAGCACAGGAATAAGGTAGGGAAGAATTCTAAGGATCATTTTGACTGCCTCCAGAAGTTAGATCAGATGGCAAATTGGATTTGGTGCTAGGTCTCTTCCCTTTAGGTTTTACCCCAACAATGTTTTCATTAGTTTCGCTCACTCTCGAAATCAAGCATTTTACAGCAGGTTGGAGCAGCCTGTATCTCAGCACAGGAATAAGGTAGGGAAGAATTCTAAGGATCATTTTGACTGCCTCCAGAAGTTAGATCAGATGGCCAATGGAATTTGGTGCTAGGTCTTTCCCTTTAGGTTTTACCCCAACAATGTTTTCATTAGTTTCGCTCACTCTCGAAATCAAGCATTTTACAGCAGGTTGGAGCAGCCTGTATCTCAGCACAGGAATAAGGTAGGGAAGAATTCTAAGGATCATTTTGACTGCCTCCAGAAGTTAGATCAGATGGCCAATGGAATTTGGTGCTAGGTCTTTCCCCTTTAGGTTTTACCCCAACAATGTTTTCATTAGTTTCGCTCACTCTCGAAATGAAGCATTTTACAGCAGGTTGGAGCAGCCTGTATCTCAGCACAGGAATAAGGTAGGGAAGAATTCAAATACTCATTTTGACTGCCTCCAGAAGTTAGATCAGATGGCAAATTGGATTTGGTGCTAGGTCTTTCCCTTTAGGTTTTACCCCAACAATGTTTTCATTAGTTTCGCTCACTCTCGAAATCAAGCATTTTACAGCAGGTTGGAGCAGCCTGTATCTCAGCACAGGAATAAGGTAGGGAAGAATTCTAAGGATCATTTTGACTGCCTCCAGAAGTTAGATCAGATGGCAAATTGGATTTGGTGCTAGGTCTTTCCCTTTAGGTTTTACCCCCAACAATGTTTTCATTAGTTTCGCTCACTCTCGAAATCAAGCATTTTACAGCAGGTTGGGAGCAGCCTGTATCTCAGCACAGGAATAAGGTAGGGAAGAATTCTAAGGATCATTTTGACTGCCTCCAGAAGTTAGATCAGATGGCAAATTGAATTTGGTGCTAGGTCTTTCCCTGTAGGTTTTGCCCCAACAATGTTTTCATTAGTTTCGCTCACTCTCGAAATCAAGCATTTTACAGCAGGTTGGAGCAGCCCTGTATCTCAGCACAGGAATAAGGTAGGGAAGAATTCTAAGGATCATTTTGACTGCCTCCAGAAGTTAGATCAGATGGCCAATGGAATTTGGTGCTAGGTCTTTCCCTTTAGGTTTTACCCCAACAATGTTTTCATTAGTTTCGCTCACTCTCGAAATCAAGCATTTTACAGCAGGTTGGAGCAGCCTGTATCTCAGCACAGGAATAAGGTAGGGAAGAATTCTAAGGATCATTTTGACTGCCTCCAGAAGTTAGATCAGATGGCAAATTGGATTTGGTGCTAGGTCTTTCCCTTTAGGTTTTACCCCAACAATGTTTTCATTAGTTTCGCTCACTCTCGAAATCAAGCATTTTACAGCAGGTTGGAGCAGCCTGTATCTCAGCACAGGAATAAGGTAGGGAAGAATTCTAAGGATCATTTTGACTGCCTCCAGAAGTTAGATCAGAGGGCAAATTGGATTTGGTGCTAGGTCTTTCCCTTTAGGTTTTACCCCAACAATGTTTTCATTAGTTTCGCTCACTCTCGAAATCAAGCATTTTACAGCAGGTTGGAGCAGCCTGTATCTCAGCACAGGAATAAGGTAGGGAAGAATTCTAAGGATCATTTTGGACTGCCTCCAGAAGTTAGATCAGATGGCAAATTGGATTTGGTGCTAGGTCTTTCCCTTTAGGTTTTACCCCAACATTGTTTTCATTAGTTTCGCTCACTCTCGAAATCAAGCATTTTACAGCAGGTTGGAGCAGCCTGTATCTCAGCACAGGAATAAGGTAGGGAAGAATTCTAAGGATCATTTTGACTGCCTCCAGAAGTTAGATCAGATGGCAAATTGGATTTGGTGCTAGGTCTTTCCCTTTAGGTTTTACCCCAACAATGTTTTCATTAGTTTCGCTCACTCTCGAAATCAAGCATTTTACAGCAGGTTGGAGCAGCCTGTATCTCAGCACAGGAATAAGGTAGGGAAGAATTCTAAGGATCATTTTGACTGCCTCCAGAAGTTAGATCAGATGGCAAATGGAATTTGGTGCTAGGTCTTTCCCTTTAGGTTTTACCCCAACAATGTTTTCATTAGTTTCGCTCACTCTCGAAATCAAGCATTTTACAGCAGGTTGGAGCAGCCTGTATCTCAGCACAGGAATAAGGTAGGGAAGAATTCTAAGGATCATTTTGACTGCCTCCAGAAGTTAGATCAGATGGCCAATGGAATTTGGTGCTAGGTCTTTCCCTTTAGGTTTTACCCCAACAATGTTTTCATTAGTTTCGCTCACTCTCGAAATCAAGCATTTTACAGCAGGTTGGAGCAGCCTGTATCTCAGCACAGGAATAAGGTAGGGAAGAATTCTAAGGATCATTTTGACTGCCTCCAGAAGTTAGATCAGATGGCCAATGGAATTTGGTGCTAGGTCCTTTCCCTTTAGGTTTTACCCCAACAATGTTTTCATTAGTTTCGCTCACTCTCGAAATCAAGCATTTTTACAGCAGGTTGGAGCAGCCTGTATCTCAGCACAGGAATAAGGTAGGGAAGAATTCTAAGGATCATTTTGACTGCCTCCAGAAGTTAGATCAGATGGCAAATTGGATTTGGTGCTAGGTCTTTCCCTTTAGGTTTTACCCCAACAATGTTTTCATTAGTTTCGCTCACTCTCGAAATCAAGCATTTTACAGCAGGTTGGAGCAGCCTGTATCTCAGCACAGGAATAAGGTAGGGAAGAATTCTAAGGATCATTTTGACTGCCTCCAGAAGTTAGATCAGAGGGCAAATTGGATTTGGTGCTAGGTCTTTCCCTTTAGGTTTTACCCCAACAATGTTTTCATTAGTTTCGCTCACTCTCGAAATCAAGCATTTTACAGCAGGTTGGAGCAGCCTGTATCTCAGCACAGGAATAAGGTAGGGAAGAATTCTAAGGATCATTTTGACTGCCTCCAGAAGTTAGATCAGATGGCAAATTGGATTTGGTGCTAGGTCTTTCCCTTTAGGTTTTTACCCCAACATTGTTTTCATTAGTTTCGCTCACTCTCGAAATCAAGCATTTTACAGCAGGTTGGAGCAGCCTGTATCTCAGCACAGGAATAAGGTAGGGAAGAATTCTAAGGATCATTTTGACTGCCTCCAGAAGTTAGATCAGATGGCAAAATTGGATTTGGTGCTAGGTCTTTCCCTTTAGGTTTTACCCCAACAATGTTTTCATTAGTTTCGCTCACTCTCGAAATCAAGCATTTTACAGCAGGTTGGAGCAGCCTGTATCTCAGCACAGGAATAAGGTAGGGAAGAATTCTAAGGATCATTTTGACTGCCTCCAGAAGTTAGATCAGATGGCAAATGGAATTTGGTGCTAGGTCTTTCCCTTTAGGTTTTACCCCAACAATGTTTTCATTAGTTTCGCTCACTCTCGAAATCAAGCATTTTACAGCAGGTTGGAGCAGCCTGTATCTCAGCACAGGAATAAGGTAGGGAAGAATTCTAAGGATCATTTTGACTGCCTCCAGAAGTTAGATCAGATGGCCAATGGAATTTGGTGCTAGGTCTTTCCCTTTAGGTTTTACCCCAACAATGTTTTCATTAGTTTCGCTCACTCTCGAAATCAAGCATTTTACAGCAGGTTGGAGCAGCCTGTATCTCAGCACAGGAATAAGGTAGGGAAGAATTCTAAGGATCATTTTGACTGCCTCCAGAAGTTAGATCAGATGGCCAAATTGGATTTGGTGCTAGGTCTTTCCCTTTAGGTTTTACCCCAACAATGTTTTCATTAGTTTCGCTCACTCTCGAAATCAAGCATTTTACAGCAGGTTGGAGCAGCCTGTATCTCAGCACAGGAATAAGGTAGGGAAGAATTCAAATACTCATTTTGACTGCCTCCAGAAGTTAGATCAGATGGCAAATTGGATTTGGTGCTAGGTCTTTCCCTTTAGGTTTTACCCCAACAATGTTTTCATTAGTTTCGCTCACTCTCGAAATCAAGCATTTTACAGCAGGTTGGAGCAGCCTGTATCTCAGCACAG
Organism: Melanerpes formicivorus; assembly: GCF_026170545.1. NCBI lineage: Eukaryota > Metazoa > Chordata > Aves > Piciformes > Picidae > Melanerpes > Melanerpes formicivorus. Next base: position 70,724 of record NW_027143200.1, read on the forward strand.
GAATAAGGTAGGGAAGAATTCTAAGGATCATTTTGACTGCCTCCAGAAGTTAGATCAGATGGCCAATGGAATTTGGTGCTAGGTCTTTCCCTTTAGGTTTTACCCCAACAATGTTTTCATTAGTTTCGCTCACTCTCGAAATCAAGCATTTTACAGCAGGTTGGAGCAGCCTGTATCTCAGCACAGGAATAAGGTAGGGAAGAATTCTAAGGATCATTTTGACTGCCTCCAGAAGTTAGATCAGATGGCAAATTGGATTTGGTGCTAGGTCTTTCCCTTTAGGTTTTACCCCAACAATGTTTTCATTAGTTTCGCTCACTCTCGAAATCAAGCATTTTACAGCAGGTTGGAGCAGCCTGTATCTCAGCACAGGAATAAGGTAGGGAAGAATTCATATACTCATTTTGACTGCCTCCAGAAGTTAGATCAGATGGCCAATGGAATTTGGTGCTAGGTCTTTCCCTTTAGGTTTTACCCCAACAATGTTTTCATTAGTTTCGCTCACTCTCGAAATCAAGCATTTTACAGCAGGTTGGAGCAGCCTGTATCTCAGCACAGGAATAAGGTAGGGAAGAATTCAAATACTCATTTTGACTGCCTCCAGAAGTTAGATCAGATGGCAAATTGGATTTGGTGCTAGGTCTTTCCCTTTAGGTTTTACCCCCAACAATGTTTTCATTAGTTTCGCTCACTCTCGAAATCAAGCATTTTACAGCAGGTTGGAGCAGCCTGTATCTCAGCACAGGAATAAGGTAGGGAAGAATTCTAAGGATCATTTTGACTGCCTCCAGAAGTTAGATCAGATGGCAAATTGGATTTGGTGCTAGGTCTTTCCCTTTAGGTTTTACCCCAACAATGTTTTCATTAGTTTCGCTCACTCTCGAAATCAAGCATTTTACAGCAGGTTGGAGCAGCCTGTATCTCAGCACAGGAATAAGGTAGGGAAGAATTCTAAGGATCATTTTGACTGCCTCCAGAAGTTAGATCAGATGGCAAATTGGATTTGGTGCTAGGTCTTTCCCTTTAGGTTTTACCCCAACAATGTTTTCATTAGTTTCGCTCACTCTCGAAATCAAGCATTTTACAGCAGGTTGGAGCAGCCTGTATCTCAGCACAGGAATAAGGTAGGGAAGAATTCTAAGGATCATTTTGACTGCCTCCAGAAGTTAGATCAGATGGCCAATGGAATTTGGTGCTAGGTCTTTCCCTTTAGGTTTTACCCCAACAATGTTTTCATTAGTTTCGCTCACTCTCGAAATCAAGCATTTTACAGCAGGTTGGAGCAGCCTGTATCTCAGCACAGGAATAAGGTAGGGAAGAATTCTAAGGATCATTTTGACTGCCTCCAGAAGTTAGATCAGATGGCAAATTGGATTTGGTGCTAGGTCTTTCCCTTTAGGTTTTACCCCAACAATGTTTTCATTAGTTTCGCTCACTCTCGAAATCAAGCATTTTACAGCAGGTTGGAGCAGCCTGTATCTCAGCACAGGAATAAGGTAGGGAAGAATTCATATACTCATTTTGACTGCCTCCAGAACTTAGATCAGATGGCCAATGGAATTTGGTGCCAGGTCTTTCCCTTTAGGTTTTACCCCAACAATGTTTTCATTAGTTTCGCTCACTCTCGAAATCAAGCATTTTACAGCAGGTTGGAGCAGCCTGTATCTCAGCACAGGAATAAGGTAGGGAAGAATTCTAAGGATCATTTTGACTGCCTCCAGAAGTTAGATCAGATGGCAAATTGGATTTGGTGCTAGGTCTTTCCCTTTAGGTTTTACCCCAACAATGTTTTCATTAGTTTCGCTCACTCTCGAAATCAAGCATTTTACAGCAGGTTGGAGCAGCCTGTATCTCAGCACAGGAATAAGGTAGGGAAGAATTCTAAGGATCATTTTGACTGCCTCCAGAAGTTAGATCAGATGGCAAATTGGATTTGGTGCTAGGTCTTTCCCTTTAGGTTTTACCCCAACAATGTTTTCATTAGTTTCGCTCACTCTCGAAATCAAGCATTTTACAGCAGGTTGGAGCAGCCTGTATCTCAGCACAGGAATAAGGTAGGGAAGAATTCTAAGGATCATTTTGACTGCCTCCAGAAGTTAGATCAGATGGCCAATGGAATTTGGTGCTAGGTCTTTCCCTTTAGGTTTTACCCCAACAATGTTTTCATTAGTTTCGCTCACTCTCGAAATGAAGCATTTTACAGCAGGTTGGAGCAGCCTGTATCTCAGCACAGGAATAAGGTAGGGAAGAATTCAAATACTCATTTTGACTGCCTCCAGAAGTTAGATCAGATGGCAAATTGGATTTGGTGCTAGGTCTTTCCCTTTAGGTTTTACCCCAACAATGTTTTCATTAGTTTCGCTCACTCTCGAAATCAAGCATTTTACAGCAGGTTGGGAGCAGCCTGTATCTCAGCACAGGAATAAGGTAGGGAAGAATTCTAAGGATCATTTTGACTGCCTCCAGAAGTTAGATCAGATGGCAAATTGGATTTGGTGCTAGGTCTTTCCCTTTAGGTTTTACCCCAACAATGTTTTCATTAGTTTCGCTCACTCTCGAAATCAAGCATTTTACAGCAGGTTGGAGCAGCCTGTATCTCAGCACAGGAATAAGGTAGGGAAGAATTCTAAGGATCATTTTGACTGCCTCCAGAAGTTAGATCAGATGGCAAATTGAATTTGGTGCTAGGTCTTTCCCTGTAGGTTTTGCCCCAACAATGTTTTCATTAGTTTCGCTCACTCTCGAAATCAAGCATTTTACAGCAGGTTGGAGCAGCCTGTATCTCAGCACAGGAATAAGGTAGGGAAGAATTCTAAGGATCATTTTGACTGCCTCCAGAAGTTAGATCAGATGGCCAATGGAATTTGGTGCTAGGTCTTTCCCTTTAGGTTTTACCCCAACAATGTTTTCATTAGTTTCGCTCACTCTCGAAATCAAGCATTTTACAGCAGGTTGGAGCAGCCTGTATCTCAGCACAGGAATAAGGTAGGGAAGAATTCTAAGGATCATTTTGACTGCCTCCAGAAGTTAGATCAGATGGCAAATTGGATTTGGTGCTAGGTCTTTCCCTTTAGGTTTTACCCCAACAATGTTTTCATTAGTTTCGCTCACTCTCGAAATCAAGCATTTTACAGCAGGTTGGAGCAGCCTGTATCTCAGCACAGGAATAAGGTAGGGAAGAATTCTAAGGATCATTTTGACTGCCTCCAGAAGTTAGATCAGATGGCAAATTGGATTTGGTGCTAGGTCTTTCCCCTTTAGGTTTTACCCCAACAATGTTTTCATTAGTTTCGCTCACTCTCGAAATCAAGCATTTTACAGCAGGTTGGAGCAGCCTGTATCTCAGCACAGGAATAAGGTAGGGAAGAATTCTAAGGATCATTTTGACTGCCTCCAGAAGTTAGATCAGATGGCAAATTGGATTTGGTGCTAGGTCTTTCCCTTTAGGTTTTACCCCAACAATGTTTTCATTAGTTTCGCTCACTCTCGAAATCAAGCATTTTACAGCAGGTTGGAGCAGCCTGTATCTCAGCACAGGAATAAGGTAGGGAAGAATTCAAATACTCATTTTGACTGCCTCCAGAAGTTAGATCAGATGGCCAATGGAATTTGGTGCTAGGTCTTTCCCTTTAGGTTTTACCCCCAACAATGTTTTCATTAGTTTCGCTCACTCTCGAAATCAAGCATTTTACAGCAGGTTGGAGCAGCCTGTATCTCAGCACAGGAATAAGGTAGGGAAGAATTCTAAGGATCATTTTGACTGCCTCCAGAAGTTAGATCAGATGGCAAATTGGATTTGGTGCTAGGTCTTTCCCTTTAGGTTTTACCCCAACAATGTTTTTCATTAGTTTCGCTCACTCTCGAAATCAAGCATTTTACAGCAGGTTGGAGCAGCCTGTATCTCAGCACAGGAATAAGGTAGGGAAGAATTCAAATACTCATTTTGACTGCCTCCAGAAGTTAGATCAGATGGCCAATGGAATTTGGTGCTAGGTCTTTCCCTTTAGGTTTTACCCCAACAATGTTTTCATTAGTTTCGCTCACTCTCGAAATCAAGCATTTTACAGCAGGTTGGAGCAGCCTGTATCTCAGCACAGGAATAAGGTAGGGAAGAATTCTAAGGATCATTTTGACTGCCTCCAGAAGTTAGATCAGATGGCCAATGGAATTTGGTGCTAGGTCTTTCCCTTTAGGTTTTACCCCAACAATGTTTTCATTAGTTTCGCTCACTCTCGAAATCAAGCATTTTACAGCAGGTTGGAGCAGCCTGTATCTCAGCACAGGAATAAGGTAGGGAAGAATTCAAATACTCATTTTGACTGCCTCCAGAAGTTAGATCAGATGGCAAATTGGATTTGGTGCTAGGTCTTTCCCCTTTAGGTTTTACCCCAACAATGTTTTCATTAGTTTCGCTCACTCTCGAAATCAAGCATTTTACAGCAGGTTGGAGCAGCCTGTATCTCAGCACAGGAATAAGGTAGGGAAGAATTCTAAGGATCATTTTGACTGCCTCCAGAAGTTAGATCAGATGGCAAATTGGATTTGGTGCTAGGTCTTTCCCTTTAGGTTTTACCCCAACAATGTTTTCATTAGTTTCGCTCACTCTCGAAATCAAGCATTTTACAGCAGGTTGGAGCAGCCTGTATCTCAGCACAGGAATAAGGTAGGGAAGAATTCTAAGGATCATTT
>NW_027143201.1:0-10000 GCF_026170545.1 Melanerpes formicivorus
AACCGCAGGTTCAGACCCCTGGTGCGTGCGCTTGGCTGAGGAGCCACTGGCGCGAGGCTACCATCTGCGGGCTTATGACTGAACGCCTCTAAGTCAGAATCCCGCCTAGACGTAGCGATACCGCAGCGCCGCCGGAGCCTCGGTGGGCTTGCGATAGCCGGCCGTCCCGTCCCGCGCGGGGCGGGGCCCGGTGGGGAATGCCGTTCGTTCAGTCGGGAACCGGAGGGGCGGACGGATGGGGCGCCGCCTCTCCCCCGTTCCGGAACTCATGGTCGTGGGGCACTCGGTGCTAAATCATTCGTAGACGACCTGATTCTGGGTCAGGGTTTCGTACGTAGCAGAGCAGCTCCCTCGCTGCGATCTATTGAGAATCATCCCTCGACACAAGCTTTTGTCACCGGCGACCGCGCGCGGTGGCAAGGCGTGTGTTGTTGCGTGTCCGTTGCCTTTCGTGGTGGGGCGCTCGGGGCCGCCCGGCCCCGGGGCCCGCTGGCCGTCGGCGTGTCGGTCTCCTTTTCCCGGTCGGCGCCCGGGGCCGCCCGGCCCCGGGCCGAAGCCTCTCCGTCTTTCCTCCGGGCGCGCGTCCGCGCGGGAGAGGGGCGCGTGCCCCGTCTCGGCGGCGCGTGGCCCCCCCGCACGCGCGAGGGAAGGGGGGCGATGGAGAGAGAGGGGGCGCGCGCCCCCTCTCCGCGCCCGCCGCTTCCGTTGCCTCCGGCACCACCCTACCCCTCTCCAGGGCGGGGGACGCGGGCCGGCGCGAGAGGGCGCGCCGCCGGTCCCCCGTGCCGCTGCCGGCCCAGGGCAGGGCACACCTTCCCCGGCGGGGCCTTTGGGGGGGCCCCGCCGCCTCCCACCCGGAGGGCGCGTAGTCGCCGGGTGGGTAAGGCTTCCCAAGGGGGTGGGAGCAGGTGGCCCCTCGTCGCGTGACGGAGGGGCTCGGCTCCTGCCATTTTTTATTTTTTTTTTCCCTGCCCCCTGCCGGGTAGACGTGGCCCCCGGAGAGGGGCGGGGGGGGCGTAGGGTGTTGGTGCGTGCGGCGGCAGGTAGACGTGCTCTCCTTCCCGAGGAGGTAGACGTGCTCTCCCTGGCGAGGGGGGACTTAGTGCACTGAGCCGTGCGGCGGCAGGTAGACGTGCTCTCCTTCCCGAGGAGGTAGACGTGCTCTCCCTGGCGAGGGGGGGACTTAGTGCACTGAGCCGTGCGGCGGCAGGTAGACGTGCTCTCCTTCCCGAGGAGGTAGACGTGCTCTCCTTCCCAGGAGGTAGACGTGCTCTCCTTCCCGAGGAGGTAGACGTGCTCTCCTTCCCAGGAGGTAGACGTGCTCTCCTTCCCGAGGAGGTAGACGTGCTCTCCTTCCCAGGAGGTAGACGTGCTCTCCTTCCCGAGGAGGTAGACGTGCTCTCCCTCGGTGAGTAGACGTGCTCTCCCTGAGCTGGCAGGTAGACGTGCTCTCCATGGCGAGGGGGGACTTAGTGCACTGAGCCGTGCGGCAGGAGGTAGACGTGCTCCCCGCGGCCGGGCGGGCACTTAGCGCGCGGAGGCTGGAACCGCGGGGTAGACGTGGTCCCCGGGACGAGGGCCGCCTGGTATCGCCCGCCCGGCCCCCAACCCCCCCCCCCCCCGCGGCGGCGTAAATGAAGAGAGGCAGTCGGCATGAAACCTTCTTTTATTAAGTGTTGTTTTCATCGAGCGTCTTTCATTAAAGGTTGTGTTCTGAAGCAGTCTTTTCTTCAACAGCGCTGTTCTCCGGGGAGAAGGTCTGCCGGCATCTCTAGAAATCTCCCCCCGCCCCTGACCGCCTCCCCCCCCGCCCCCGTTGCCGGTTTGCGCGGCGCCCCCCCTCCCGACGTTGCCTCTTGCCGCTACCCCCCGCCCCCCCCCCGCTGCCGGTTTGCGCGGAGCCCCCCCTCCCGACGTTGCCTCTTGCCGCTACCCCCGCCCCCCCCCCGCTGCCGGTTTGCGCGGAGCTCCCCCTTCCCGCCGTTGCCTCTTGCCGCTACCCCCCGCCCCCCCCCCGCTGCCGGTTTGCGCGGAGCCCCCCCTTCCCGCCGTTGCCTCTTGCCGCTACCCCCCGCCCCCCCCCCGCTGCCGGTTTGCGCGGAGCCCCCCCTTCCCGCCGTTGCCTCTTGCCGCTACCCCCGCCCCCCCCCCGCTGCCGGTTTGCGCGGAGCCCCCCCTTCCCGCCGTTGCCTCTTGCCGCTACCCCCGCCCCCCCCCCGCTGCCGGTTTGCGCGGAGCCCCCCCTTCCCGCCGTTGCCTCTTGCCGCTACCCCCGCCCCCCCCCCCCCCGCTGCCGGTTTGCGCGGAGCCCCCCCGCCTGCCGTTGCCTCTTGCCGCGGCCGCCACCGCCCCCCCCACACCCCCCGGCCCCCGTTACCGGTTTGCGCGGAGCCCCCCCTCCCGACGTTGCCTCTTGCCGCTGCTGCCACCCCCCAGCTCCCCACACCCCCCGGCTCCCGTTAGCGGTTTGCGCGGAGCCCCCCCTTCCCGCCGTTGCCTCTTGCCGCTACCCCCCGCCCCCCCCCCCCCGCTGCCGGTTTGCGCGGAGCCCCCCCGCCTGCCGTTGCCTCTTGCCGCGGCCGCCACCGCCCCCCCCACACCCCCCGGCCCCCGTTACCGGTTTGCGCGGAGCCCCCCCTCCCGACGTTGCCTCTTGCCGCTGCTGCCACCCCCAGCTCCCCACACCCCCCGGCTCCCGTTAGCGGTTTGCGCGGAGCCCCCCCTTCCCCCCTTCGCGGGCTGCCGCTTCCCTCCCGGGCTGCCCGGCTGCTCTCTAACCCCTGCGACCGAGGCGGCGCTGTTAGGGCGGCCGTGCCGGTGCCCCTTGCCGCAGCTAGCCTCTCGCCGCTGCCCCTCCCGTCCGTCGTCCCCCGTCCCCAAAAACTTGCTGCTCTCCACGCTGGAGCCTGCACGGGGGAGGTTGCGCTCCGCTCCTCCGGCCCTAAAGCCGCCCTCGCCCGCCCCCCGGCTTGCCGCTTGGCTCGGCTGCCCGCCCGCCCGCTAATCCCCCCAACGCCCCCACCCCAAAAACACCCCAGCCCTACCGCATGCCGCTCCCCCTCTCCCCGCTCTCGCTGACCGCTGCCACCCCCCCCCCACCCCTCCCCCCCGAAACAAACCCCCCAGCCCTACCGCATGCCGCTCCCCCTCTCTCCCTAGCCTGCCCCCCCCGCCGTCGCTTGCTGCCGCCGCCGCCGCCGCCGCCGCCGCCGCCGGGACCCGCCTCGGTCTGGTGGCGCGCGCTCGGAGATCCCCGGCTACCCGTCCGTCCGTCCCTCCCTCCCGCCCCGCCCCGGGGGAGGGCCCGGGGCAGCGCGGGCAGGCGGGGAGCAAAAAAAGGCGCGGGCGCCAAAAAACGTCGGGGTCCCGGGGTGGCGGAGGGGGGCGGCGGCGGGGGCGGCGGCGGGTACACGGCGCCGGGTCCAGGGCGCCGGGTCCAGCCCGTCCCGGGGCGGGGACAGGTGGTGTCGTCCGTCCCCGCCCCCGTAACCTGCTCTGAAGCATCCGCTTCCCGCCGCGGTTCGCCCTCCACCCCCCCGCCGCACACGCAGCTGCCGCTTCCCGCCGCCTCTGCCCCCCGCCCCGGGATCAACCACCCGCCGGGTCCAGCCGGTCCCGGTCCCGGGAACCTGCTCCCGGGGCCAGCCGGAGCCACGCCCCCTCCTCTGACGCTTCCAGCTGCCGCCTCCCCTCCCACCCCCCAAACTCACACTGGCCCTCGCCGGCCCGCCCACCCGCCTACCTGCTTGCCCGCCGCCGCTGGGTGGCGTGCCGGACACTCGCACACAGGTACACAGACAGGGACACAGGGACACAGGCACTCAGGCACACAGGGACACAGGGACACAAGGACACAGGGACACAGGCACTCAGGCACTCAGGCACTCAGGGACACAGGGACACAGGGACACAGGCACTCAGGCACTCAGGGACACAGGGACACAGGGACACAGGGACACAGGCACTCAGGCACACAGGGACACAGGTGGCGGGCCGGAGGCCTCTCTCCACTGTGTGGCAGGGGTCCAAGAGCCACCCCAGCCCAACCCAGAGGGTCTTTTGCACCTCTCTAGAGGCCACCCAGAGACCCCAGGCCGCAGCAGAAGCCTCCCCCGCATGCTCTGCAGGCTTCCGACCCACCCCAGGCCGCACCAGAAGCCTCCCCCGCACGCTCTGCAGGCTTCCGACCCACCCCTGGCCGCAGCAGAAGCCTCTCCCGCACGCTCTGCAGGCTTCCGACCCACCCCAGGCCGCAGCAGAAGCCTCTCCCGCACGCTCTGCAGGCTTCTCAGCCACCCCAGGCCGCAGCAGAAGCCTCTCCCGCACGCTCTGCAGGCTTCTCAGCCACCCCTGGCCGCACCAGAAGCCTCTCCCGCACGCTCTGCAGGCTTCTCAGCCACCCCAGGCCGCACCAGAAGCCTCCCCCGCACGCTCTGCAGGCTTCTCAGCCACCCCAGGCCGCAGCAGAAGCCTCCCCCGCATGCTCTGCAGGCTTCCGACCCACCCCAGGCCGCACCAGAAGCCTCCCCCGCAAGCTCTGCAGGCTTCCGACCCACCCCAGGCCGCAGCAGAAGCCTCTCCCGCACGCTCTGCAGGCTTCCGACCCACCCCAGGCCGCAGCAGAAGCCTCTCCCGCACGCTCTGCAGGCTTCCGACCCACCCCAGGCCGCAGCAGAAGCCTCCCCGCACGCTCTGCAGGCTTCTCAGCCACCCCAGGCCGCAGCAGAAGCCTCTCCCGCACGCTCTGCAGGCTTCTCAGCCACCCCAGGCCGCAGCAGAAGCCTCTCCCGCACGCTCTGCAGGCTTCTCAGCCACCCCAGGCCGCACCAGAAGCCTCCCCCGCACGCTCTGCAGGCTTCTCAGCCACCCCAGGCCGCACCAGAAGCCTCTCCCGCACGCTCTTCAGGCTTCTCAGCCACCCCAGGCCGCACCAGAAGCCTCCCCCGCACGCTCTGCAGGCTTCTCAGCCACCCCAGGCCGCACCAGAAGCCTCTCCCGCACGCTCTTCAGGCTTCTCAGCCACCCCAGGCCGCAGCAGAAGCCTCCCCCGCACGCTCTGCAGGCTTCTCAGCCACCCCAGGCCGCACCAGAAGCCTCCCCCGCACGCTCTGCAGGCTTCCCACCCACCCCAGGCCGCAGCAGAAGCCTCTCCCGCACGCCCTGCAGGCTTCTCAGCCACCCCAGGCCGCAGCAGAAGCCTCTCCCGCACGCTCTGCAGGCTTCTCAGCCATCCCAGGCCGCAGCAGAAGCCTCTCCCGCACGCTCTGCAGGCTTCTCAGCCACCCCAGGCCGCACCAGAAGCCTCTCCCGCACGCTCTGCAGGCTTCTCAGCCACCCCAGGCCGCACCAGAAGCCTCTCCCGCACGCCCTGCAGGCTTCTCAGCCACCCCAGGCCGCAGCAGAAGCCTCTCCCGCACGCTCTGCAGGCTTCTCAGCCACCCCAGGCCGCACCAGAAGCCTCTCCCGCACGCTCTGCAGGCTTCTCAGCCACCCCAGGCCGCAGCAGAAGCCTCTCCCGCACGCTCTGCAGGCTTCTCAGCCACCCCAGGCCGCAGCAGAAGCCTCTCCCGCACGCTCTGCAGGCTTCTCAGCCACCCCAGGCCCCAACAGAAGCCTCTCCCGCACGCTCTGCAGGCTTCCGACCCACCCCAGGCCGCACCAGAAGCCTCCCCCGCACGCTCTGTAGGCTTCTGACCCACCCCAGGCCCCAACAGAAGCCTCCCCCGCACGCTCTGCAGGCTTCTCAGCCACCCCAGGCCGCAGCAGAAGCCTCTCCCGCACGCTCTGCAGGCTTCTCAGCCACCCCAGGCCGCACCAGAAGCCTCTCCCGCACGCTCTGCAGGCTTCTCAGCCACCCCAGGCCGCACCAGAAGCCTCTCCCGCACGCTCTGCAGGCTTCCGACCCACCCCAGGCCGCACCAGAAGCCTCCCCCGCACGCTCTGCAGGCTTCTCCGCCACCACAGGCCGCACCAGAGGATCTTTTGCACCTCTCTGGACGCCACCCAGAGACTCCTGGCCGCACCAGAGGCCCCCCCCCCCAACCATTTACAGGCTGCAGTGCCAGCCTAGGCCCCGCTGGCAGCCTCCCTTGTCTGCTTTGGAAGGCCTCCCATCCACTCCAGACCTGCCTGGAGGCCTCCCTCGACTGCTCCCGGGGCCCTCGAAGCCACCCTAGGCCTTTCTGGAGGACCTGCTCGACCGCTCGGGCGGCTTCTGACGCACCCTCGGCCATCCGGCGCCCAGCAGCTCCCAGGGCCAGGCACCGGCCTCCCCCTCCGGCCGCCCCTGGGGCCGGGGGTGGCTCGGACTCGGCGTCCCCAACGTGTCGTCCCGTCCCCCCCCCGCCCCGCACCGCCGAACATTCGCTGCAGCCGAGGGCTTGCCGCTCGACGCCTACCCCACCCGCCCAGCCCCCCGCTGCGGCCCGGCGCTGCCCCGGCCGCTGCGCCCTGCCTCTCATCGCTCCCCCCACCCGGCAACCGGCCGCCGGGCACGGCAAGTACCAGGGCAGGGAACAGGTGCTGCCGGGACCCCGTGCTGGCTGCCGGCTTCCCGGGGCTGCCCCGGGCACGGACAGGTCGCCCCCCCCGCCCCGGCGAATGTTCACCGAACCGGCTGCCGGCTGCCTTCGAGCACCCCCCGCCCCCCGCCACTATCGTCCCCCCCGCCCCCCCTCCGCCTCCGCTGCCGCTTCTCCCCGCACCGCCTCCACTGCCTCCCCCCGCCGCCGGCGAACGAGTCGGCGGATCCGTAGGGTGCCGGGAGCCCGAACGGCGAGCGGCTCCGGCTGCTGCCGGGACCGCGGGGATTCGAGCCGGTCCGGCCGCGGCCGGGACCCCGTGCCGGAAGCCGGCATCCCGGGACGGCCCCGGGACGGCCCCGGTCGCCGGCCGGGTGACGTTCAGCGAAGCGGCTGCCGCCAGTCTTTGGGCCTCCCCCGTGCCGGGGCCGCGGGGCTTCGAGCCGGTCCGGCCGCGGCCGGGATCCGGGGCCGGACGATGGCTTCCCGGGCCGGTCCCGGTCGCCTCCCGGGTGACGTTCACCGAAGCGGCTGACGGCTGTCTTCGAGCCCCCCCCCCCCCCTCCGCCTCCGCGGCCGCTTCTGCCCGCACCCCCTCCACTGCCTCCCCCCGCCGCCCGCGAACGAGTCGCCGGATCTGTAGGGTGCCGGGAGCCCGAACGGCGAGCGGCTCCGGCTGCTGCCGGGGCCGCGGGGCTTCGAGCCGGTCCGGCCGCGGCCGGGATCCGGGGCCGGACGATGGCTTCCCGGGCCGGTCCCGGTCGCCTCCCGGGTGACGTTCACCGAAGCGGCTGACGGCTGTCTTCGAGCCCCCCCCCCCCCCCCGCCTCCGCGGCCGCTTCTGCCCGCACCCCCTCCACTGCCTCCCCCCGCCGCCCGCGAACGAGTCGCCGGATCTGTAGGGTGCCGGGAGCCCGAACGGCGAGCGGCTCCGGCTGCTGCCGGGACCGCGGGGATTCGAGCCGGTCCGGCCGCGGCCGGGACCCCGTGCCGGAAGCCGGCATCCCCGGACAGCCCCGGGACGGCCCCGGTCGCCGGCCGGGTGACGTTCACCGAAGCGGCTGCCGGCTGTCTTCGAGCCCCCCCCCCCCTCCGCCTCCGCTGCCGCTTCTCCCCGCACCCCCTCCACTGCCTCCCCCCGCCGCCGGCGAACGAGTCGGCGGATCCATACCGTCCCGAGAGCCCGAGGCGGCGGCACCCAGTGCGGGTCCGGCCGAGGCCGGGACCCCGTGCCTGTCGCAGGCTTCCCGGGACGGCCCCGGAACGGCCGCGGTCGCCGGCCGGGTGACGTTCTCCGAAGCGGCTGCCGGCTGTCTTCGAGCCCCCCCCCCCCCTCCGCCTCCGCTGCCGCTTCTGCCCGCACCTCCTTCACTGCCTCCCCCCGCCGCCGGCGAACGAGTCGCCGGATCCGTAGGGTGCCGGGAGCCCGAACGGCGAGCGGCTCCGGCTGCTGCCGGGACCGCGGGGATTCGAGCCGCTCCGGCCGCGGCCGGGACCCCCGTGCCGGATGCCGGCATCCCGGGACGGCCCCGGGACGGCCCCGGTCGCCGGCCGGGTGACGTTCAGCGAAGCGGCTGCCGCCAGTCTTTGGGCCTCCCCCGTGCCGGGGCCGCGGGGCTTCGAGTCGGTCCGGCCGCGGCTGGGACCCCGTGCCTGTCGCAGGCTTCCCGGGACGGCCCCGGAACGGCCGCGGTCGCCGGCCGGGTGACGTTCACCGAGGCGACTGCCGGCTGTCTTCGAGCCCCCCCCCCCCTGCCGGAGCCGCGGGGATACGAGCCGGTCCGGCCGCGGCCGGGACCCCGTGCCGGAAGCCGGCATCCCGGGACGGCCCCGGGACGGCCCCGATCGCCTCCTGGGTGACGTTCACCGAAGCGGCTGCCGGCTGTCTTCGAGCCCCCACCCCTGCCGTGGCCGCGGGGATTCGCCCCGGTCCGGCAGCTGACGGTTCCCTGTGTCGGACGCTGGCTTCCCGGGACTGCCCCGGGACAGCCCCGGTCGCCTCCCGGGTGACGTTCACCGAAGCTGCTGCCGCCTGTCTTTGTCCCCCCCCCCCGTGCTCTCCCTCAGGCGGGAGGTAGACGTGCTCTCCCTCGGCGAGTAGACGTGCTCTCCCTCGGCGAGTAGACGTGCTCTCCCTCGGCGAGTAGACGTGCTCTCCCTCGGCGAGTAGACGTGCTCTCCCTCGGCGAGTAGACGTGCTCTCCCTCGGCGAGTAGACGTGCTCTCCCTGGGCGAGTAGACGTGCTCTCCCTCGGCGAGTAGACGTGCTCTCCCTCGGCGAGTAGACGTGCTCTCCCTGGGCGAGTAGACGTGCTCTCCCTGGGCGAGTAGACGTGCTCTCCCTGGGCGAGTAGACGTGCTCTCCCTCGGCGAGTAGACGTGCTCTCCCTGGGCGAGTAGACGTGCTCTCCCTGGGCGAGTAGACGTGCTCTCCCTCGGCGAGTAGACGTGCTCTCCCTCGGCGAGTAGACGTGCTCTCCCTCGGCGAGTAGACGTGCTCTCCCTCGGCGAGTAGACGTGCTCTCCGCGGAGATCGCGCTTGTCGCCAAGGGGTCGCTGTTGCGCTCTGCCTCCGCCTACGTCATCGTACAAGCCGGCGTGATTTCTGCGACCTGCCGCTGGGCGGAGGTCGGCTGGTTGTGCGCTCGCGGAGCTGACGGCCCTCCAGTTCCGTATATGAGGGAACGAGTGACGCCGAGCACTCCCAGGGCAGCGCTGCCGAGCGGCTGCTCCAAGCCACCCGCCAGGCGGCTGGGCAGGGGTCCGTCTGGCTTCTCGGTGGCTTTCGCCCGGGTCAGAGAGGGGACCCGCGGGGCCGAACAAAGGCGCGGCGGTTTGGAGCGGCCGCTGGCGCACCCTCAGCGGTGTTGGATGGGTTTCGCTCGTCCGTGAGCCGGAGCCCAGCCCGGGCTCGGCAACGAAAGCGGGGAAAAGAAAAAAAGTTGACGAGTGGCTGGCGCCGGCCACTGCCGAAGTGTGGAACCCCCGAAGCGAAGTTTGCCCGGTGGGGCACGGGGGCAGAGAAAGCCGGGGAGACGTGGTGCCGGCGTCGGTCCCACCAAGAATGGAAAGCAAGCCCGTCCAGGCACGGCGAGAGAGAGCCCGGTAAGGGGCAGAGAGAGTTCCCAGCACTGGACCCTCTTCACGGGGGTTCCCCCCCATGGCCAAAGCCGCAGCCCGCGGGGGCACGGCATCTAAGGGAAAAGCCAGCGGCGGTGACTGGCCACTCGTATGCTATGGAGCCCGGCATGGGGGGAGGAGGGCAAGCCGGTGCCCCAGCACGGCTTCCTCCTGGCTCCAGAGGGGCGCCCCGTGATGGAGATGTAACTCGGTGCAGCTTGAGGGAAAATGCAAGCCCACATTTCGGGGAGGCAGAGGTGCCCTGTGAGCCGGTGCGGCCCGGTGCAGCTTGCCCCCCCCCCCCCCATCTCTGGAGGGCGCCCCGTTTGCTCCTCCGGCGTGTTGCCCGCACGCCGAGC
>NW_027143201.1:22500-30000 GCF_026170545.1 Melanerpes formicivorus
AAGCAGTCTTTTCTTCAACAGCGCTGTTCTCCGGGGAGAAGGTCTGCCGGCATCTCTAGAAATCTCCCCCCGCCCCTGACCGCCTCCCCCCCCCGCCCCCGTTGCCGGTTTGCGCGGCGCCCCCCCCTCCCGACGTTGCCTCTTGCCGCTACCCCCGCCCCCCCCCCGCTGCCGGTTTGCGCGGAGCCCCCCCTCCCGACGTTGCCTCTTGCCGCTACCCCCGCCCCCCCCCCGCTGCCGGTTTGCGCGGAGCTCCCCCTTCCCGCCGTTGCCTCTTGCCGCTACCCCCCGCCCCCCCCCCGCTGCCGGTTTGCGCGGAGCCCCCCCTTCCCGCCGTTGCCTCTTGCCGCTACCCCCGCCCCCCCCCCCCCCCCGCTGCCGGTTTGCGCGGAGCCCCCCCGCCTGCCGTTGCCTCTTGCCGCGGCCGCCACCCGCCCCCCCCCACACCCCCCGGCCCCCGTTACCGGTTTGCGCGGAGCCCCCCCCTCCCGACGTTGCCTCTTGCCGCTGCTGCCACCCCCAGCTCCCCACACCCCCCGGCTCCCGTTAGCGGTTTGCGCGGAGCCCCCCCTTCCCGCCGTTGCCTCTTGCCGCTACCCCCGCCCCCCCCCCCCCCGCTGCCGGTTTGCGCGGAGCCCCCCCGCCTGCCGTTGCCTCTTGCCGCGGCCGCCACCGCCCCCCCCACACCCCCCGGCCCCCGTTACCGGTTTGCGCGGAGCCCCCCCTCCCGACGTTGCCTCTTGCCGCTGCTGCCACCCCCAGCTCCCCACACCCCCCCGGCTCCCGTTAGCGGTTTGCGCGGAGCCCCCCCTTCCCCCCTTCGCGGGCTGCCGCTTCCCTCCCGGGCTGCCCGGCTGCTCTCTAACCCCTGCGACCGAGGCGGCGCTGTTAGGGCGGCCGTGCCGGTGCCCCTTGCCGCAGCTAGCCTCTCGCCGCTGCCCCTCCCGTCCGTCGTCCCCCGTCCCCAAAAACTTGCTGCTCTCCACGCTGGAGCCTGCACGGGGGAGGTTGCGCTCCGCTCCTCCGGCCCTAAAGCCGCCCTCGCCCGCCCCCCCGGCTTGCCGCTTGGCTCGGCTGCCCGCCCGCCCGCTAATCCCCCCAACGCCCCCACCCCAAAAACACCCCAGCCCTACCGCATGCCGCTCCCCCTCTCCCCGCTCTCGCTGACCGCTGCCACCCCCCCCCACCCCTCCCCCCCGAAACAAACCCCCCAGCCCTACCGCATGCCGCTCCCCCTCTCTCCCTAGCCTGCCCCCCCCGCCGTCGCTTGCTGCCGCCGCCGCCGCCCGCCGCCGCCGCCGCCCGGGACCCGCCTCGGTCTGGTGGCGCGCGCTCGGAGATCCCCGGCTACCCGTCCGTCCGTCCCTCCCTCCCGCCCCGCCCCGGGGGAGGGCCCGGGGCAGCGCGGGCAGGCGGGGAGCAAAAAAAGGCGCGGGCGCCAAAAAACGTCGGGGTCCCGGGGTGGCGGAGGGGGGCGGCGGCGGGGGGCGGCGGCGGGTACACGGCGCCGGGTCCAGGGCGCCGGGTCCAGCCCGTCCCGGGGCGGGGACAGGTGGTGTCGTCCGTCCCCGCCCCCGTAACCTGCTCTGAAGCATCCGCTTCCCGCCGCGGTTCGCCCTCCACCCCCCCGCCGCACACGCAGCTGCCGCTTCCCGCCGCCTCTGCCCCCCGCCCCGGGATCAACCACCCGCCGGGTCCAGCCGGTCCCGGTCCCGGGAACCTGCTCCCGGGGCCAGCCGGAGCCACGCCCCCTCCTCTGACGCTTCCAGCTGCCGCCTCCCCTCCCACCCCCCAAACTCACACTGGCCCTCGCCGGCCCGCCCACCCGCCTACCTGCTTGCCCGCCGCCGCTGGGTGGCGTGCCGGACACTCGCACACAGGTACACAGACAGGGACACAGGGACACAGGCACTCAGGCACACAGGGACACAGGGACACAAGGACACAGGGACACAGGCACTCAGGCACTCAGGCACTCAGGGACACAGGGACACAGGGACACAGGCACTCAGGCACTCAGGGACACAGGGACACAGGGACACAGGGACACAGGCACTCAGGCACACAGGGACACAGGTGGCGGGCCGGAGGCCTCTCTCCACTGTGTGGCAGGGGTCCAAGAGCCACCCCAGCCCAACCCAGAGGGTCTTTTGCACCTCTCTAGAGGCCACCCAGAGACCCCAGGCCGCAGCAGAAGCCTCCCCCGCATGCTCTGCAGGCTTCCGACCCACCCCAGGCCGCACCAGAAGCCTCCCCCGCACGCTCTGCAGGCTTCCGACCCACCCCTGGCCGCAGCAGAAGCCTCTCCCCGCACGCTCTGCAGGCTTCCGACCCACCCCAGGCCGCAGCAGAAGCCTCTCCCGCACGCTCTGCAGGCTTCTCAGCCACCCCAGGCCGCAGCAGAAGCCTCTCCCGCACGCTCTGCAGGCTTCTCAGCCACCCCAGGCCGCAGCAGAAGCCTCTCCCGCACGCTCTGCAGGCTTCTCAGCCACCCCAGGCCGCACCAGAAGCCTCCCCCGCACGCTCTGCAGGCTTCTCAGCCACCCCAGGCCGCAGCAGAAGCCTCCCCCGCACGCTCTGCAGGCTTCTCAGCCACCCCAGGCCGCAGCAGAAGCCTCTCCCGCACGCTCTGCAGGCTTCTCAGCCACCCCAGGCCGCAGCAGAAGCCTCTCCCGCACGCTCTGCAGGCTTCTCAGCCACCCCAGGCCGCACCAGAAGCCTCCCCCGCACGCTCTGCAGGCTTCTCAGCCACCCCAGGCCGCACCAGAAGCCTCTCCCGCACGCTCTTCAGGCTTCTCAGCCACCCCAGGCCGCAGCAGAAGCCTCCCCCGCACGCTCTGCAGGCTTCTCAGCCACCCCAGGCCGCACCAGAAGCCTCCCCCGCACGCTCTGCAGGCTTCCCACCCACCCCAGGCCGCAGCAGAAGCCTCTCCCGCACGCCCTGCAGGCTTCTCAGCCACCCCAGGCCGCAGCAGAAGCCTCTCCCGCACGCTCTGCAGGCTTCTCAGCCATCCCAGGCCGCAGCAGAAGCCTCTCCCGCACGCTCTGCAGGCTTCCCACCCACCCCAGGCCGCAGCAGAAGCCTCTCCCGCACGCCCTGCAGGCTTCTCAGCCACCCCAGGCCGCAGCAGAAGCCTCTCCCGCACGCTCTGCAGGCTTCTCAGCCATCCCAGGCCGCAGCAGAAGCCTCTCCCGCACGCTCTGCAGGCTTCTCAGCCACCCCAGGCCGCACCAGAAGCCTCTCCCGCACGCTCTGCAGGCTTCTCAGCCACCCCAGGCCGCACCAGAAGCCTCTCCCGCACGCCCTGCAGGCTTCTCAGCCACCCCAGGCCGCAGCAGAAGCCTCTCCCGCACGCTCTGCAGGCTTCTCAGCCACCCCAGGCCGCACCAGAAGCCTCTCCCGCACGCTCTGCAGGCTTCTCAGCCACCCCAGGCCGCAGCAGAAGCCTCTCCCGCACGCTCTGCAGGCTTCTCAGCCACCCCAGGCCGCAGCAGAAGCCTCTCCCGCACGCTCTGCAGGCTTCTCAGCCACCCCAGGCCCCAACAGAAGCCTCTCCCGCACGCTCTGCAGGCTTCCGACCCACCCCAGGCCGCACCAGAAGCCTCCCCCGCACGCTCTGTAGGCTTCTGACCCACCCCAGGCCCCAACAGAAGCCTCCCCCGCACGCTCTGCAGGCTTCTCAGCCACCCCAGGCCGCAGCAGAAGCCTCTCCCCGCACGCTCTGCAGGCTTCTCAGCCACCCCAGGCCGCACCAGAAGCCTCTCCCGCACGCTCTGCAGGCTTCTCAGCCACCCCAGGCCGCACCAGAAGCCTCTCCCGCACGCTCTGCAGGCTTCCGACCCACCCCAGGCCGCACCAGAAGCCTCCCCCGCACGCTCTGCAGGCTTCTCCGCCACCACAGGCCGCACCAGAGGATCTTTTGCACCTCTCTGGACGCCACCCAGAGACTCCAGGCCGCACCAGAGGCCCCCCCCCCAACCATTTACAGGCTGCAGTGCCAGCCTAGGCCCCGCTGGCAGCCTCCCTTGTCTGCTTTGGAAGGCCTCCCATCCACTCCAGACCTGCCTGGAGGCCTCCCTCGACTGCTCCCGGGGCCCTCGAAGCCACCCTAGGCCTTTCTGGAGGACCTGCTCGACCGCTCGGGCGGCTTCTGACGCACCCTCGGCCATCCGGCGCCCAGCAGCTCCCAGGGCCAGGCACCGGCCTCCCCCTCCGGCCGCCCCTGGGGCCGGGGGTGGCTCGGACTCGGCGTCCCCAACGTGTCGTCCCGTCCCCCCCCCGCCCCGCACCGCCGAACATTCGCTGCAGCCGAGGGCTTGCCGCTCGACGCCTACCCCACCCGCCCAGCCCCCCGCTGCGGCCCGGCGCTGCCCCGGCCGCTGCGCCCTGCCTCTCATCGCTCCCCCCACCCGGCAACCGGCCGCCGGGCACGGCAAGTACCAGGGCAGGGAACAGGTGCTGCCGGGACCCCGTGCTGGCTGCCGGCTTCCCGGGGCTGCCCCGGGCACGGACAGGTCGCCCCCCCCGCCCCGGCGAATGTTCACCGAACCGGCTGCCGGCTGCCTTCGAGCACCCCCCGCCCCCCCGCCACTATCGTCCCCCCCGCCCCCCCTCCGCCTCCGCTGCCGCTTCTCCCCGCACCGCCTCCACTGCCTCCCCCCGCCGCCGGCGAACGAGTCGGCGGATCCGTAGGGTGCCGGGAGCCCGAACGGCGAGCGGCTCCGGCTGCTGCCGGGACCGCGGGGATTCGAGCCGGTCCGGCCGCGGCCGGGACCCCGTGCCGGAAGCCGGCATCCCGGGACGGCCCCGGGACGGCCCCGGTCGCCGGCCGGGTGACGTTCAGCGAAGCGGCTGCCGCCAGTCTTTGGGCCTCCCCCGTGCCCGGGGCCGCGGGGCTTCGAGCCGGTCCGGCCGCGGCCGGGATCCGGGGCCGGACGATGGCTTCCCGGGCCGGTCCCGGTCGCCTCCCGGGTGACGTTCACCGAAGCGGCTGACGGCTGTCTTCGAGCCCCCCCCCCCCCCTCCGCCTCCGCGGCCGCTTCTGCCCGCACCCCCTCCACTGCCTCCCCCCGCCGCCCGCGAACGAGTCGCCGGATCTGTAGGGTGCCGGGAGCCCGAACGGCGAGCGGCTCCGGCTGCTGCCGGGGCCGCGGGGCTTCGAGCCGGTCCGGCCGCGGCCGGGATCCGGGGCCGGACGATGGCTTCCCGGGCCGGTCCCGGTCGCCTCCCGGGTGACGTTCACCGAAGCGGCTGACGGCTGTCTTCGAGCCCCCCCCCCCCCCCCCGCCTCCGCGGCCCGCTTCTGCCCGCACCCCCTCCACTGCCTCCCCCCGCCGCCCGCGAACGAGTCGCCGGATCTGTAGGGTGCCGGGAGGCCCGAACGGCGAGCGGCTCCGGCTGCTGCCGGGACCGCGGGGATTCGAGCCGGGTCCGGCCGCGGCCGGGACCCCGTGCCGGAAGCCGGCATCCCCGGACAGCCCCGGGACGGCCCCGGTCGCCGGCCGGGTGACGTTCACCGAAGCGGCTGCCGGCTGTCTTCGAGCCCCCCCCCCCTCCGCCTCCGCTGCCGCTTCTCCCCGCACCCCCTCCACTGCCTCCCCCCGCCGCCGGCGAACGAGTCGGCGGATCCATACCGTCCCGAGAGCCCGAGGCGGCGGCACCCAGTGCGGGTCCGGCCGAGGCCGGGACCCCGTGCCTGTCGCAGGCTTCCCGGGACGGCCCCGGAACGGCCGCGGTCGCCGGCCGGGTGACGTTCTCCGAAGCGGCTGCCGGCTGTCTTCGAGCCCCCCCCCCCCCTCCGCCTCCGCTGCCGCTTCTGCCCGCACCTCCTTCACTGCCTCCCCCCGCCGCCGGCGAACGAGTCGCCGGATCCGTAGGGTGCCGGGAGCCCGAACGGCGAGCGGCTCCGGCTGCTGCCGGGACCGCGGGGATTCGAGCCGCTCCGGCCGCGGCCGGGACCCCGTGCCGGATGCCGGCATCCCGGGACGGCCCCGGGACGGCCCCGGTCGCCGGCCGGGTGACGTTCAGCGAAGCGGCTGCCGCCAGTCTTTGGGCCTCCCCCGTGCCGGGGCCGCGGGGCTTCGAGTCGGTCCGGCCGCGGCTGGGACCCCGTGCCTGTCGCAGGCTTCCCGGGACGGCCCCGGAACGGCCGCGGTCGCCGGCCGGGTGACGTTCACCGAGGCGACTGCCGGCTGTCTTCGAGCCCCCCCCCCCCCCTGCCGGAGCCGCGGGGATACGAGCCGGTCCGGCCGCGGCCGGGACCCCGTGCCGGAAGCCGGCATCCCGGGACGGCCCCGGGACGGCCCCGATCGCCTCCTGGGTGACGTTCACCGAAGCGGCTGCCGGCTGTCTTCGAGCCCCCCCCCCCTCCGCCTCCGCTGCCGCTTCTCCCCGCACCCCCTCCACTGCCTCCCCCCGCCGCCCGCGAACGAGTCGCTGGATCTGTAGGGGGCCGGGAGCCCGAGGCGGCGAGCGGCTCCGGCTGCTGCCGGGACCGCGAGGCTTCGAGCCGGTCCGGCCGCGGCCGGGATCTCGTGCCGAACGTCGTCTTCCCGGGACGGTCCCGGGAGGGCCCCAGTCTCCTCCCGGGTGACGTTCACCGAAGCGGCTGCCGGCTGTCTTCGAGCCCCCACCCCTGCCGTGGCCGCGGGGATTCGCCCCGGTCCGGCAGCTGACGGTTCCCTGTGTCGGACGCTGGCTTCCCGGGACTGCCCCGGGACAGCCCCGGTCGCCTCCCGGGTGACGTTCACCGAAGCTGCTGCCGCCTGTCTTTGTCCCCCCCCCCCGTGCTCTCCCTCAGGCGGGAGGTAGACGTGCTCTCCCTCGGCGAGTAGACGTGCTCTCCCTCGGCGAGTAGACGTGCTCTCCCTCGGCGAGTAGACGTGCTCTCCCTCGGCGAGTAGACGTGCTCTCCCTCGGCGAGTAGACGTGCTCTCCCTGGGCGAGTAGACGTGCTCTCCCTCGGCGAGTAGACGTGCTCTCCCTGGGCGAGTAGACGTGCTCTCCCTGGGCGAGTAGACGTGCTCTCCCTCGGCGAGTAGACGTGCTCTCCCTCGGCGAGTAGACGTGCTCTCCCTCGGCGAGTAGACGTGCTCTCCCTCGGCGAGTAGACGTGCTCTCCGCGGAGATCGCGCTTGTCGCCAAGGGGTCGCTGTTGCGCTCTGCCTCCGCCTACGTCATCGTACAAGCCGGCGTGATTTCTGCGACCTGCCGCTGGGCGGAGGTCGGCTGGTTGTGCGCTCGCGGAGCTGACGGCCCTCCAGTTCCGTATATGAGGGAACGAGTGACGCCGAGCACTCCCAGGGCAGCGCTGCCGAGCGGCTGCTCCAAGCCACCCGCCAGGCGGCTGGGCAGGGGTCCGTCTGGCTTCTCGGTGGCTTTCGCCCGGGTCAGAGAGGGGACCCGCGGGGCCGAACAAAGGCGCGGCGGTTTGGAGCGGCCGCTGGCGCACCCTCAGCGGTGTTGGATGGGTTTCGCTCGTCCGTGAGCCGGAGCCCAGC
>NW_027143201.1:45000-52500 GCF_026170545.1 Melanerpes formicivorus
GCCGCCTCTGCCCCCCGCCCCGGGATCAACCACCCGCCGGGTCCAGCCGGTCCCGGTCCCGGGAACCTGCTCCCGGGGCCAGCCGGAGCCACGCCCCCTCCTCTGACGCTTCCAGCTGCCGCCTCCCCTCCCACCCCCCAAACTCACACTGGCCCTCGCCGGCCCGCCCACCCGCCTACCTGCTTGCCCGCCGCCGCTGGGTGGCGTGCCGGACACTCGCACACAGGTACACAGACAGGGACACAGGGACACAGGCACTCAGGCACACAGGGACACAGGGACACAAGGACACAGGGACACAGGCACTCAGGCACTCAGGCACTCAGGGACACAGGGACACAGGGACACAGGCACTCAGGCACTCAGGGACACAGGGACACAGGGACACAGGGACACAGGCACTCAGGCACACAGGGACACAGGTGGCGGGCCGGAGGCCTCTCTCCACTGTGTGGCAGGGGTCCAAGAGCCACCCCAGCCCAACCCAGAGGGTCTTTTGCACCTCTCTAGAGGCCACCCAGAGACCCCAGGCCGCAGCAGAAGCCTCCCCCGCATGCTCTGCAGGCTTCCGACCCACCCCAGGCCGCACCAGAAGCCTCCCCCGCACGCTCTGCAGGCTTCCGACCCACCCCTGGCCGCAGCAGAAGCCTCTCCCGCACGCTCTGCAGGCTTCCGACCCACCCCAGGCCGCAGCAGAAGCCTCTCCCGCACGCTCTGCAGGCTTCTCAGCCACCCCAGGCCGCAGCAGAAGCCTCTCCCGCACGCTCTGCAGGCTTCTCAGCCACCCCTGGCCGCACCAGAAGCCTCTCCCGCACGCTCTGCAGGCTTCTCAGCCACCCCAGGCCGCACCAGAAGCCTCCCCCGCACGCTCTGCAGGCTTCTCAGCCACCCCAGGCCGCAGCAGAAGCCTCCCCCGCATGCTCTGCAGGCTTCCGACCCACCCCAGGCCGCACCAGAAGCCTCCCCCGCAAGCTCTGCAGGCTTCCGACCCACCCCAGGCCGCAGCAGAAGCCTCTCCCGCACGCTCTGCAGGCTTCCGACCCACCCCAGGCCGCAGCAGAAGCCTCTCCCGCACGCTCTGCAGGCTTCCGACCCACCCCAGGCCGCAGCAGAAGCCTCCCCCGCACGCTCTGCAGGCTTCTCAGCCACCCCAGGCCGCAGCAGAAGCCTCTCCCGCACGCTCTGCAGGCTTCTCAGCCACCCCAGGCCGCAGCAGAAGCCTCTCCCGCACGCTCTGCAGGCTTCTCAGCCACCCCAGGCCGCACCAGAAGCCTCCCCCGCACGCTCTGCAGGCTTCTCAGCCACCCCAGGCCGCACCAGAAGCCTCTCCCGCACGCTCTTCAGGCTTCTCAGCCACCCCAGGCCGCACCAGAAGCCTCCCCCGCACGCTCTGCAGGCTTCTCAGCCACCCCAGGCCGCACCAGAAGCCTCTCCCGCACGCTCTTCAGGCTTCTCAGCCACCCCAGGCCGCAGCAGAAGCCTCCCCCGCACGCTCTGCAGGCTTCTCAGCCACCCCAGGCCGCACCAGAAGCCTCCCCCGCACGCTCTGCAGGCTTCCCACCCACCCCAGGCCGCAGCAGAAGCCTCTCCCGCACGCCCTGCAGGCTTCTCAGCCACCCCAGGCCGCAGCAGAAGCCTCTCCCGCACGCTCTGCAGGCTTCTCAGCCATCCCAGGCCGCAGCAGAAGCCTCTCCCGCACGCTCTGCAGGCTTCTCAGCCACCCCAGGCCGCACCAGAAGCCTCTCCCGCACGCTCTGCAGGCTTCTCAGCCACCCCAGGCCGCACCAGAAGCCTCTCCCGCACGCCCTGCAGGCTTCTCAGCCACCCCAGGCCGCAGCAGAAGCCTCTCCCGCACGCTCTGCAGGCTTCTCAGCCACCCCAGGCCGCACCAGAAGCCTCTCCCGCACGCTCTGCAGGCTTCTCAGCCACCCCAGGCCGCAGCAGAAGCCTCTCCCGCACGCTCTGCAGGCTTCTCAGCCACCCCAGGCCGCAGCAGAAGCCTCTCCCGCACGCTCTGCAGGCTTCTCAGCCACCCCAGGCCCCAACAGAAGCCTCTCCCGCACGCTCTGCAGGCTTCCGACCCACCCCAGGCCGCACCAGAAGCCTCCCCCGCACGCTCTGTAGGCTTCTGACCCACCCCAGGCCCCAACAGAAGCCTCCCCCGCACGCTCTGCAGGCTTCTCAGCCACCCCAGGCCGCAGCAGAAGCCTCTCCCGCACGCTCTGCAGGCTTCTCAGCCACCCCAGGCCGCACCAGAAGCCTCTCCCGCACGCTCTGCAGGCTTCTCAGCCACCCCAGGCCGCACCAGAAGCCTCTCCCGCACGCTCTGCAGGCTTCCGACCCACCCCAGGCCGCACCAGAAGCCTCCCCCGCACGCTCTGCAGGCTTCTCCGCCACCACAGGCCGCACCAGAGGATCTTTTGCACCTCTCTGGACGCCACCCAGAGACTCCAGGCCGCACCAGAGGCCCCCCCCCCAACCATTTACAGGCTGCAGTGCCAGCCTAGGCCCCGCTGGCAGCCTCCCTTGTCTGCTTTGGAAGGCCTCCCATCCACTCCAGACCTGCCTGGAGGCCTCCCTCGACTGCTCCCGGGGCCCTCGAAGCCACCCTAGGCCTTTCTGGAGGACCTGCTCGACCGCTCGGGCGGCTTCTGACGCACCCTCGGCCATCCGGCGCCCAGCAGCTCCCAGGGCCAGGCACCGGCCTCCCCCTCCGGCCGCCCCTGGGGCCGGGGGTGGCTCGGACTCGGCGTCCCCAACGTGTCGTCCCGTCCCCCCCCGCCCCGCACCGCCGAACATTCGCTGCAGCCGAGGGCTTGCCGCTCGACGCCTACCCCACCCGCCCAGCCCCCCGCTGCGGCCCGGCGCTGCCCCGGCCGCTGCGCCCTGCCTCTCATCGCTCCCCCCACCCGGCAACCGGCCGCCGGGCACGGCAAGTACCAGGGCAGGGAACAGGTGCTGCCGGGACCCCGTGCTGGCTGCCGGCTTCCCGGGGCTGCCCCGGGCACGGACAGGTCGCCCCCCCGCCCCGGCGAATGTTCACCGAACCGGCTGCCGGCTGCCTTCGAGCACCCCCCCGCCCCCCGCCACTATCGTCCCCCCCGCCCCCCCTCCGCCTCCGCTGCCGCTTCTCCCCGCACCGCCTCCACTGCCTCCCCCCGCCGCCGGCGAACGAGTCGGCGGATCCGTAGGGTGCCGGGAGCCCGAACGGCGAGCGGCTCCGGCTGCTGCCGGGACCGCGGGGATTCGAGCCGGTCCGGCCGCGGCCGGGACCCCGTGCCGGAAGCCGGCATCCCGGGACGGCCCCGGGACGGCCCCGGTCGCCGGCCGGGTGACGTTCAGCGAAGCGGCTGCCGCCAGTCTTTGGGCCTCCCCCGTGCCGGGGCCGCGGGGCTTCGAGCCGGTCCGGCCGCGGCCGGGATCCGGGGCCGGACGATGGCTTCCCGGGCCGGTCCCGGTCGCCTCCCGGGTGACGTTCACCGAAGCGGCTGACGGCTGTCTTCGAGCCCCCCCCCCCCCCTCCGCCTCCGCGGCCGCTTCTGCCCGCACCCCCTCCACTGCCTCCCCCCGCCGCCCGCGAACGAGTCGCCGGATCTGTAGGGTGCCGGGAGCCCGAACGGCGAGCGGCTCCGGCTGCTGCCGGGGCCGCGGGGCTTCGAGCCGGTCCGGCCGCGGCCGGGATCCGGGGCCGGACGATGGCTTCCCGGGCCGGTCCCGGTCGCCTCCCGGGTGACGTTCACCGAAGCGGCTGACGGCTGTCTTCGAGCCCCCCCCCCCCCCCCCGCCTCCGCGGCCGCTTCTGCCCGCACCCCCTCCACTGCCTCCCCCCGCCGCCCGCGAACGAGTCGCCGGATCTGTAGGGTGCCGGGAGCCCGAACGGCGAGCGGCTCCGGCTGCTGCCGGGACCGCGGGGATTCGAGCCGGTCCGGCCGCGGCCGGGACCCCGTGCCGGAAGCCGGCATCCCCGGACAGCCCCGGGACGGCCCCGGTCGCCGGCCGGGTGACGTTCACCGAAGCGGCTGCCGGCTGTCTTCGAGCCCCCCCCCCCCTCCGCCTCCGCTGCCGCTTCTCCCCGCACCCCCTCCACTGCCTCCCCCCGCCGCCGGCGAACGAGTCGGCGGATCCATACCGTCCCGAGAGCCCGAGGCGGCGGCACCCAGTGCGGGTCCGGCCGAGGCCGGGACCCCGTGCCTGTCGCAGGCTTCCCGGGACGGCCCCGGAACGGCCGCGGTCGCCGGCCGGGTGACGTTCTCCGAAGCGGCTGCCGGCTGTCTTCGAGCCCCCCCCCCCCCCTCCGCCTCCGCTGCCGCTTCTGCCCGCACCTCCTTCACTGCCTCCCCCCGCCGCCGGCGAACGAGTCGCCGGATCCGTAGGGTGCCGGGAGCCCGAACGGCGAGCGGCTCCGGCTGCTGCCGGGACCGCGGGGATTCGAGCCGCTCCGGCCGCGGCCGGGACCCCGTGCCGGATGCCGGCATCCCGGGACGGCCCCGGGACGGCCCCGGTCGCCGGCCGGGTGACGTTCAGCGAAGCGGCTGCCGCCAGTCTTTGGGCCTCCCCCGTGCCGGGGCCGCGGGGCTTCGAGTCGGTCCGGCCGCGGCTGGGACCCCGTGCCTGTCGCAGGCTTCCCGGGACGGCCCCGGAACGGCCGCGGTCGCCGGCCGGGTGACGTTCACCGAGGCGACTGCCGGCTGTCTTCGAGCCCCCCCCCCCCCCTGCCGGAGCCGCGGGGATACGAGCCGGTCCGGCCGCGGCCGGGACCCCGTGCCGGAAGCCGGCATCCCGGGACGGCCCCGGGACGGCCCCGATCGCCTCCTGGGTGACGTTCACCGAAGCGGCTGCCGGCTGTCTTCGAGCCCCCCCCCCCTCCGCCTCCGCTGCCGCTTCTCCCCGCACCCCCTCCACTGCCTCCCCCCGCCGCCCGCGAACGAGTCGCCGGATCTGTAGGGGGCCGGGAGCCCGAGGCGGCGAGCGGCTCCGGCTGCTGCCGGGACCGCGAGGCTTCGAGCCGGTCCGGCCGCGGCCGGGATCTCGTGCCGAACGTCGTCTTCCCGGGACGGTCCCGGGAGGGCCCCAGTCTCCTCCCGGGTGACGTTCACCGAAGCGGCTGCCGGCTGTCTTCGAGCCCCCACCCCTGCCGTGGCCGCGGGGATTCGCCCCGGTCCGGCAGCTGACGGTTCCCTGTGTCGGACGCTGGCTTCCCGGGACTGCCCCGGGACAGCCCCGGTCGCCTCCCGGGTGACGTTCACCGAAGCTGCTGCCGCCTGTCTTTGTCCCCCCCCCCCGTGCTCTCCCTCAGGCGGGAGGTAGACGTGCTCTCCCTCGGCGAGTAGACGTGCTCTCCCTCGGCGAGTAGACGTGCTCTCCCTCGGCGAGTAGACGTGCTCTCCCTCGGCGAGTAGACGTGCTCTCCCTCGGCGAGTAGACGTGCTCTCCCTCGGCGAGTAGACGTGCTCTCCCTGGGCGAGTAGACGTGCTCTCCCTCGGCGAGTAGACGTGCTCTCCCTCGGCGAGTAGACGTGCTCTCCCTGGGCGAGTAGACGTGCTCTCCCTGGGCGAGTAGACGTGCTCTCCCTGGGCGAGTAGACGTGCTCTCCCTCGGCGAGTAGACGTGCTCTCCCTGGGCGAGTAGACGTGCTCTCCCTCGGCGAGTAGACGTGCTCTCCCTGGGCGAGTAGACGTGCTCTCCCTGGGCGAGTAGACGTGCTCTCCCTCGGCGAGTAGACGTGCTCTCCCTCGGCGAGTAGACGTGCTCTCCCTCGGCGAGTAGACGTGCTCTCCCTCGGCGAGTAGACGTGCTCTCCGCGGAGATCGCGCTTGTCGCCAAGGGGTCGCTGTTGCGCTCTGCCTCCGCCTACGTCATCGTACAAGCCGGCGTGATTTCTGCGACCTGCCGCTGGGCGGAGGTCGGCTGGTTGTGCGCTCGCGGAGCTGACGGCCCTCCAGTTCCGTATATGAGGGAACGAGTGACGCCGAGCACTCCCAGGGCAGCGCTGCCGAGCGGCTGCTCCAAGCCACCCGCCAGGCGGCTGGGCAGGGGTCCGTCTGGCTTCTCGGTGGCTTTCGCCCGGGTCAGAGAGGGGACCCGCGGGGCCGAACAAAGGCGCGGCGGTTTGGAGCGGCCGCTGGCGCACCCTCAGCGGTGTTGGATGGGTTTCGCTCGTCCGTGAGCCGGAGCCCAGCCCGGGCTCGGCAACGAAAGCGGGGAAAAGAAAAAAAGTTGACGAGTGGCTGGCGCCGGCCACTGCCGAAGTGTGGAACCCCCGAAGCGAAGTTTGCCCGGTGGGGCACGGGGGCAGAGAAAGCCGGGGAGACGTGGTGCCGGCGTCGGTCCCACCAAGAATGGAAAGCAAGCCCGTCCAGGCACGGCGAGAGAGAGCCCGGTAAGGGGCAGAGAGAGTTCCCAGCACTGGACCCTCTTCACGGGGGTTCCCCCCCATGGCCAAAGCCGCAGCCCGCGGGGGCACGGCATCTAAGGGAAAAGCCAGCGGCGGTGACTGGCCACTCGTATGCTATGGAGCCCGGCATGGGGGGAGGAGGGCAAGCCGGTGCCCCAGCACGGCTTCCTCCTGGCTCCAGAGGGGCGCCCCGTGATGGAGATGTAACTCGGTGCAGCTTGAGGGAAAATGCAAGCCCACATTTCGGGGAGGCAGAGGTGCCCTGTGAGCCGGTGCGGCCCGGTGCAGCTTGCCCCCCCCCCCCCATCTCTGGAGGGCGCCCCGTTTGCTCCTCCGGCGTGTTGCCCGCACGCCGAGCCCCGTGCCTGCTGGCTGCTCCCGAGGGCGGTGGCGGGTGCGCGTGGCTGTGTCTGTCCCAGAAGAGCGAGGCCGTGGGGCCTCCGCTGGCTTCCTTTCCTTCTGTCCTTGTTGATCGATGAGGCCTTTCGGGTCGCGTCGGAAAGGGCCCCCGGCCGGCAGGGCAAGGGCGGTCTTCCTTTCCACTTCGCTTCCCGTCGCGTGTGAGGTGTCGTCCTCGTTCCCCCAGCCCCGAGCGGCTCGAGCGGGGGGGAGCCGTGGCGTTAGCGGCCCGGCGCGTGCCTTGCCGCATCCTCCCCTTTCCACCTCCCCCCCGGCGCTGGGGCAGGGTTCGGGGACCGGTCTACCGCAACCGGCTTTGTGACTGCTGCGTGGCCCCGTGAGTTTTCAGGTGTCCTAAAACGCGTGAGGCGCCGGTGTCGTCCTCGGTTCCGGGTACCCGCGGGTGCCGGCCGCGAGCAGCTGCGTGTGGCGGGGGTTGGCCGAGCCGAGAGCGAGGCGGCGGCGTCGCGAAAGTTAAAAGGGGCTAAAAGCGGCGCCGCGCGTGAGGCCTCACCTGCCCGGGTGGGGTCCCCGAGGGTTCCTCCCTAAATGAAACCTCTAGCCTGAGAAGGGCGGCTTTGTGGCCCGTCCCCCCGCCCGCTGCCGAGCGAGCCGCCCCGGCTCTAAGGTCCTGGCGTGCCGGGGGCGCGCCCCGCTTCCGCGGGTCGCTGTCTCCTCTAGCACGTCCCGGTGCTCCCGTGGCAAG
>NW_027143201.1:65000-72500 GCF_026170545.1 Melanerpes formicivorus
CTTGCCGCTTGGCTCGGCTGCCCGCCCGCCCGCTAATCCCCCCAACGCCCCCACCCCAAAAACACCCCAGCCCTACCGCATGCCGCTCCCCCTCTCCCCGCTCTCGCTGACCGCTGCCACCCCCCCCCACCCCTCCCCCCCGAAACAAACCCCCCAGCCCTACCGCATGCCGCTCCCCCTCTCTCCCTAGCCTGCCCCCCCCGCCGTCGCTTGCTGCCGCCGCCGCCGCCGCCGCCGCCGCCGCCGCCGGACCCGCCTCGGTCTGGTGGCGCGCGCTCGGAGATCCCCGGCTACCCGTCCGTCCGTCCCTCCCTCCCGCCCCGCCCCGGGGGAGGGCCCGGGGCAGCGCGGGCAGGCGGGGAGCAAAAAAAGGCGCGGGCGCCAAAAAACGTCGGGGTCCCGGGGTGGCGGAGGGGGGCGGCGGCGGGGGCGGCGGCGGGTACACGGCGCCGGGTCCAGGGCGCCGGGTCCAGCCCGTCCCGGGGCGGGGACAGGTGGTGTCGTCCGTCCCCGCCCCCGTAACCTGCTCTGAAGCATCCGCTTCCCGCCGCGGTTCGCCCTCCACCCCCCCGCCGCACACGCAGCTGCCGCTTCCCGCCGCCTCTGCCCCCCGCCCCGGGATCAACCACCCGCCGGGTCCAGCCGGTCCCGGTCCCGGGAACCTGCTCCCGGGGCCAGCCGGAGCCACGCCCCCTCCTCTGACGCTTCCAGCTGCCGCCTCCCCTCCCACCCCCCAAACTCACACTGGCCCTCGCCGGCCCGCCCACCCGCCTACCTGCTTGCCCGCCGCCGCTGGGTGGCGTGCCGGACACTCGCACACAGGTACACAGACAGGGACACAGGGACACAGGCACTCAGGCACACAGGGACACAGGGACACAAGGACACAGGGACACAGGCACTCAGGCACTCAGGCACTCAGGGACACAGGGACACAGGGACACAGGCACTCAGGCACTCAGGGACACAGGGACACAGGGACACAGGGACACAGGCACTCAGGCACACAGGGACACAGGTGGCGGGCCGGAGGCCTCTCTCCACTGTGTGGCAGGGGTCCAAGAGCCACCCCAGCCCAACCCAGAGGGTCTTTTGCACCTCTCTAGAGGCCACCCAGAGACCCCAGGCCGCAGCAGAAGCCTCCCCCGCATGCTCTGCAGGCTTCCGACCCACCCCAGGCCGCACCAGAAGCCTCCCCCGCACGCTCTGCAGGCTTCCGACCCACCCCTGGCCGCAGCAGAAGCCTCTCCCGCACGCTCTGCAGGCTTCCGACCCACCCCAGGCCGCAGCAGAAGCCTCTCCCGCACGCTCTGCAGGCTTCTCAGCCACCCCAGGCCGCAGCAGAAGCCTCTCCCGCACGCTCTGCAGGCTTCTCAGCCACCCCTGGCCGCACCAGAAGCCTCTCCCGCACGCTCTGCAGGCTTCTCAGCCACCCCAGGCCGCACCAGAAGCCTCCCCCGCACGCTCTGCAGGCTTCTCAGCCACCCCAGGCCGCAGCAGAAGCCTCCCCCGCATGCTCTGCAGGCTTCCGACCCACCCCAGGCCGCACCAGAAGCCTCCCCCGCAAGCTCTGCAGGCTTCCGACCCACCCCAGGCCGCAGCAGAAGCCTCTCCCGCACGCTCTGCAGGCTTCCGACCCACCCCAGGCCGCAGCAGAAGCCTCTCCCGCACGCTCTGCAGGCTTCCGACCCACCCCAGGCCGCAGCAGAAGCCTCCCCCGCACGCTCTGCAGGCTTCTCAGCCACCCCAGGCCGCAGCAGAAGCCTCTCCCGCACGCTCTGCAGGCTTCTCAGCCACCCCAGGCCGCAGCAGAAGCCTCTCCCGCACGCTCTGCAGGCTTCTCAGCCACCCCAGGCCGCACCAGAAGCCTCCCCCGCACGCTCTGCAGGCTTCTCAGCCACCCCAGGCCGCACCAGAAGCCTCTCCCGCACGCTCTTCAGGCTTCTCAGCCACCCCAGGCCGCACCAGAAGCCTCCCCCGCACGCTCTGCAGGCTTCTCAGCCACCCCAGGCCGCACCAGAAGCCTCTCCCGCACGCTCTTCAGGCTTCTCAGCCACCCCAGGCCGCAGCAGAAGCCTCCCCCGCACGCTCTGCAGGCTTCTCAGCCACCCCAGGCCGCACCAGAAGCCTCCCCCGCACGCTCTGCAGGCTTCCCACCCACCCCAGGCCGCAGCAGAAGCCTCTCCCGCACGCCCTGCAGGCTTCTCAGCCACCCCAGGCCGCAGCAGAAGCCTCTCCCGCACGCTCTGCAGGCTTCTCAGCCATCCCAGGCCGCAGCAGAAGCCTCTCCCGCACGCTCTGCAGGCTTCTCAGCCACCCCAGGCCGCACCAGAAGCCTCTCCCGCACGCTCTGCAGGCTTCTCAGCCACCCCAGGCCGCACCAGAAGCCTCTCCCGCACGCCCTGCAGGCTTCTCAGCCACCCCAGGCCGCAGCAGAAGCCTCTCCCGCACGCTCTGCAGGCTTCTCAGCCACCCCAGGCCGCACCAGAAGCCTCTCCCGCACGCTCTGCAGGCTTCTCAGCCACCCCAGGCCGCAGCAGAAGCCTCTCCCGCACGCTCTGCAGGCTTCTCAGCCACCCCAGGCCGCAGCAGAAGCCTCTCCCGCACGCTCTGCAGGCTTCTCAGCCACCCCAGGCCCCAACAGAAGCCTCTCCCGCACGCTCTGCAGGCTTCCGACCCACCCCAGGCCGCACCAGAAGCCTCCCCCGCACGCTCTGTAGGCTTCTGACCCACCCCAGGCCCCAACAGAAGCCTCCCCCGCACGCTCTGCAGGCTTCTCAGCCACCCCAGGCCGCAGCAGAAGCCTCTCCCGCACGCTCTGCAGGCTTCTCAGCCACCCCAGGCCGCACCAGAAGCCTCTCCCGCACGCTCTGCAGGCTTCTCAGCCACCCCAGGCCGCACCAGAAGCCTCTCCCGCACGCTCTGCAGGCTTCCGACCCACCCCAGGCCGCACCAGAAGCCTCCCCCGCACGCTCTGCAGGCTTCTCCGCCACCACAGGCCGCACCAGAGGATCTTTTGCACCTCTCTGGACGCCACCCAGAGACTCCAGGCCGCACCAGAGGCCCCCCCCCCAACCATTTACAGGCTGCAGTGCCAGCCTAGGCCCCGCTGGCAGCCTCCCTTGTCTGCTTTGGAAGGCCTCCCATCCACTCCAGACCTGCCTGGAGGCCTCCCTCGACTGCTCCCGGGGCCCTCGAAGCCACCCTAGGCCTTTCTGGAGGACCTGCTCGACCGCTCGGGCGGCTTCTGACGCACCCTCGGCCATCCGGCGCCCAGCAGCTCCCAGGGCCAGGCACCGGCCTCCCCCTCCGGCCGCCCCTGGGGCCGGGGGTGGCTCGGACTCGGCGTCCCCAACGTGTCGTCCCGTCCCCCCCCGCCCCGCACCGCCGAACATTCGCTGCAGCCGAGGGCTTGCCGCTCGACGCCTACCCCACCCGCCCAGCCCCCCGCTGCGGCCCGGCGCTGCCCCGGCCGCTGCGCCCTGCCTCTCATCGCTCCCCCCACCCGGCAACCGGCCGCCGGGCACGGCAAGTACCAGGGCAGGGAACAGGTGCTGCCGGGACCCCGTGCTGGCTGCCGGCTTCCCGGGGCTGCCCCGGGCACGGACAGGTCGCCCCCCCGCCCCGGCGAATGTTCACCGAACCGGCTGCCGGCTGCCTTCGAGCACCCCCCGCCCCCCCCGCCACTATCGTCCCCCCCGCCCCCCCTCCGCCTCCGCTGCCGCTTCTCCCCGCACCGCCTCCACTGCCTCCCCCCGCCGCCGGCGAACGAGTCGGCGGATCCGTAGGGTGCCGGGAGCCCGAACGGCGAGCGGCTCCGGCTGCTGCCGGGACCGCGGGGATTCGAGCCGGTCCGGCCGCGGCCGGGACCCCGTGCCGGAAGCCGGCATCCCGGGACGGCCCCGGGACGGCCCCGGTCGCCGGCCGGGTGACGTTCAGCGAAGCGGCTGCCGCCAGTCTTTGGGCCTCCCCCGTGCCGGGGCCGCGGGGCTTCGAGCCGGTCCGGCCGCGGCCGGGATCCGGGGCCGGACGATGGCTTCCCGGGCCGGTCCCGGTCGCCTCCCGGGTGACGTTCACCGAAGCGGCTGACGGCTGTCTTCGAGCCCCCCCCCCCCCCTCCGCCTCCGCGGCCGCTTCTGCCCGCACCCCCTCCACTGCCTCCCCCCGCCGCCCGCGAACGAGTCGCCGGATCTGTAGGGTGCCGGGAGCCCGAACGGCGAGCGGCTCCGGCTGCTGCCGGGGCCGCGGGGCTTCGAGCCGGTCCGGCCGCGGCCGGGATCCGGGGCCGGACGATGGCTTCCCGGGCCGGTCCCGGTCGCCTCCCGGGTGACGTTCACCGAAGCGGCTGACGGCTGTCTTCGAGCCCCCCCCCCCCCCCCCGCCTCCGCGGCCGCTTCTGCCCGCACCCCCTCCACTGCCTCCCCCCGCCGCCCGCGAACGAGTCGCCGGATCTGTAGGGTGCCGGGAGCCCGAACGGCGAGCGGCTCCGGCTGCTGCCGGGACCGCGGGGATTCGAGCCGGTCCGGCCGCGGCCGGGACCCCGTGCCGGAAGCCGGCATCCCCGGACAGCCCCGGGACGGCCCCGGTCGCCGGCCGGGTGACGTTCACCGAAGCGGCTGCCGGCTGTCTTCGAGCCCCCCCCCCCCTCCGCCTCCGCTGCCGCTTCTCCCCGCACCCCCTCCACTGCCTCCCCCCGCCGCCGGCGAACGAGTCGGCGGATCCATACCGTCCCGAGAGCCCGAGGCGGCGGCACCCAGTGCGGGTCCGGCCGAGGCCGGGACCCCGTGCCTGTCGCAGGCTTCCCGGGACGGCCCCGGAACGGCCGCGGTCGCCGGCCGGGTGACGTTCTCCGAAGCGGCTGCCGGCTGTCTTCGAGCCCCCCCCCCCCCCTCCGCCTCCGCTGCCGCTTCTGCCCGCACCTCCTTCACTGCCTCCCCCCGCCGCCGGCGAACGAGTCGCCGGATCCGTAGGGTGCCGGGAGCCCGAACGGCGAGCGGCTCCGGCTGCTGCCGGGACCGCGGGGATTCGAGCCGCTCCGGCCGCGGCCGGGACCCCGTGCCGGATGCCGGCATCCCGGGACGGCCCCGGGACGGCCCCGGTCGCCGGCCGGGTGACGTTCAGCGAAGCGGCTGCCGCCAGTCTTTGGGCCTCCCCCGTGCCGGGGCCGCGGGGCTTCGAGTCGGTCCGGCCGCGGCTGGGACCCCGTGCCTGTCGCAGGCTTCCCGGGACGGCCCCGGAACGGCCGCGGTCGCCGGCCGGGTGACGTTCACCGAGGCGACTGCCGGCTGTCTTCGAGCCCCCCCCCCCCCCTGCCGGAGCCGCGGGGATACGAGCCGGTCCGGCCGCGGCCGGGACCCCGTGCCGGAAGCCGGCATCCCGGGACGGCCCCGGGACGGCCCCGATCGCCTCCTGGGTGACGTTCACCGAAGCGGCTGCCGGCTGTCTTCGAGCCCCCCCCCCCTCCGCCTCCGCTGCCGCTTCTCCCCGCACCCCCTCCACTGCCTCCCCCCGCCGCCCGCGAACGAGTCGCCGGATCTGTAGGGGGCCGGGAGCCCGAGGCGGCGAGCGGCTCCGGCTGCTGCCGGGACCGCGAGGCTTCGAGCCGGTCCGGCCGCGGCCGGGATCTCGTGCCGAACGTCGTCTTCCCGGGACGGTCCCGGGAGGGCCCCAGTCTCCTCCCGGGTGACGTTCACCGAAGCGGCTGCCGGCTGTCTTCGAGCCCCCACCCCTGCCGTGGCCGCGGGGATTCGCCCCGGTCCGGCAGCTGACGGTTCCCTGTGTCGGACGCTGGCTTCCCGGGACTGCCCCGGGACAGCCCCGGTCGCCTCCCGGGTGACGTTCACCGAAGCTGCTGCCGCCTGTCTTTGTCCCCCCCCCCCGTGCTCTCCCTCAGGCGGGAGGTAGACGTGCTCTCCCTCGGCGAGTAGACGTGCTCTCCCTCGGCGAGTAGACGTGCTCTCCCTCGGCGAGTAGACGTGCTCTCCCTCGGCGAGTAGACGTGCTCTCCCTCGGCGAGTAGACGTGCTCTCCCTCGGCGAGTAGACGTGCTCTCCCTGGGCGAGTAGACGTGCTCTCCCTCGGCGAGTAGACGTGCTCTCCCTCGGCGAGTAGACGTGCTCTCCCTGGGCGAGTAGACGTGCTCTCCCTGGGCGAGTAGACGTGCTCTCCCTGGGCGAGTAGACGTGCTCTCCCTCGGCGAGTAGACGTGCTCTCCCTGGGCGAGTAGACGTGCTCTCCCTCGGCGAGTAGACGTGCTCTCCCTGGGCGAGTAGACGTGCTCTCCCTGGGCGAGTAGACGTGCTCTCCCTCGGCGAGTAGACGTGCTCTCCCTCGGCGAGTAGACGTGCTCTCCCTCGGCGAGTAGACGTGCTCTCCCTCGGCGAGTAGACGTGCTCTCCGCGGAGATCGCGCTTGTCGCCAAGGGGTCGCTGTTGCGCTCTGCCTCCGCCTACGTCATCGTACAAGCCGGCGTGATTTCTGCGACCTGCCGCTGGGCGGAGGTCGGCTGGTTGTGCGCTCGCGGAGCTGACGGCCCTCCAGTTCCGTATATGAGGGAACGAGTGACGCCGAGCACTCCCAGGGCAGCGCTGCCGAGCGGCTGCTCCAAGCCACCCGCCAGGCGGCTGGGCAGGGGTCCGTCTGGCTTCTCGGTGGCTTTCGCCCGGGTCAGAGAGGGGACCCGCGGGGCCGAACAAAGGCGCGGCGGTTTGGAGCGGCCGCTGGCGCACCCTCAGCGGTGTTGGATGGGTTTCGCTCGTCCGTGAGCCGGAGCCCAGCCCGGGCTCGGCAACGAAAGCGGGGAAAAGAAAAAAAGTTGACGAGTGGCTGGCGCCGGCCACTGCCGAAGTGTGGAACCCCCGAAGCGAAGTTTGCCCGGTGGGGCACGGGGGCAGAGAAAGCCGGGGAGACGTGGTGCCGGCGTCGGTCCCACCAAGAATGGAAAGCAAGCCCGTCCAGGCACGGCGAGAGAGAGCCCGGTAAGGGGCAGAGAGAGTTCCCAGCACTGGACCCTCTTCACGGGGGTTCCCCCCCATGGCCAAAGCCGCAGCCCGCGGGGGCACGGCATCTAAGGGAAAAGCCAGCGGCGGTGACTGGCCACTCGTATGCTATGGAGCCCGGCATGGGGGGAGGAGGGCAAGCCGGTGCCCCAGCACGGCTTCCTCCTGGCTCCAGAGGGGCGCCCCGTGATGGAGATGTAACTCGGTGCAGCTTGAGGGAAAATGCAAGCCCACATTTCGGGGAGGCAGAGGTGCCCTGTGAGCCGGTGCGGCCCGGTGCAGCTTGCCCCCCCCCCCCCATCTCTGGAGGGCGCCCCGTTTGCTCCTCCGGCGTGTTGCCCGCACGCCGAGCCCCGTGCCTGCTGGCTGCTCCCGAGGGCGGTGGCGGGTGCGCGTGGCTGTGTCTGTCCCAGAAGAGCGAGGCCGTGGGGCCTCCGCTGGCTTCCTTTCCTTCTGTCCTTGTTGATCGATGAGGCCTTTCGGGTCGCGTCGGAAAGGGCCC
>NW_027143202.1:0-75243 GCF_026170545.1 Melanerpes formicivorus
CAGCCCCAGCCCAGCCCCAGCCCAGCCCCAGCCACCACCCAGCCCCAGCCCTGCCCCCAGCCCAGCCCTAGCCCCACCCTGGACGCAGCCCCAGCCCCAGCCCTGCCCCAGCCCTGTCCCAGCCTAGCCCCAGCCCCAGCCCAGCCCCTGCCCTGGACCCAGCCCCAGCCCCACCCCAGCCTCATCCCCAGCCACAGCCCTGCCCCAGCCCCAGCCCTGCCCCAGCCCAGCCCCAGTCCCAGCCCAGCCCCTGCCCTGGACCCAGCCCCAGCCCAGCCCCAGCCACCACCCAGTCCCAGCCCTGCCCCCAGCCCAGCCCCAGCCCCACCCTGGACCCAACCCCAGCCCCGCCCCAGCCTCATCCCCAGCCACAGCCCTGCCCCAGCCCCAGCCCTGCCCCAGCCCAACCCCGGCCACAGCCCTGCCCCAGCCCAGGACCCAGCCCCAGCCCCGGCCTCAGCCCAGCCCTAACCTAGCCCTGCCCCAGCCCCAGGCCTAGCCCAGCCATGCCTTAAGCCCAGCCCCAGCCCTGGACCAAGCCCCAGCCCTGAGCCGAACCCAGCCCCAGCCTGGCCCCAGCCCTTCCCTAGCTCCGGCCCTAGCCCTGTCCCCAGCCTCCGCCCGTGCCCCTGCCCCAATCCCAGTCCTGCCCCATCCCAGCCCCCAGCCCCAGCCCTACCCTCAGCCCAACCCTGCCCTCTAGCCCAGCCCCAGACCCAGCCTAGCCCCAGCACTGTCCCTAGCCCCAGCCACAGCCCTATCCCCAGCCCTGTCCGCAGCCCCAGCCCCAGCCCCAGCCCCACCCTCGCCACCAGCCCATCCCCAGTCCCAACCTTGGCCCCAGCCCAGCCCCAGTTCCAGCCCTGCCTCAGTCCCCGCCTCAGACCCAGCCCCATCCCTGCCCCCAGCCCAGCCCCAGCCCCAGCCCTGCCCCAGTTCAGCACTAGCCCAGCCCTGCCCCAGCCCCAGCTCTGCACCGAACGCAGCCCCAGACCAGCCCTAGCCCTGCCCCAGCTCTAGCCCCAGCCCTGCCCCCAGCCCCAGCCCCAGCCCCACACTCGGCCCCAGCCCAGCTCCTACCCCAGCCCTGCCCCGGCCCAGCCCCAGCCCCAGCCCAGCCTCTACCCTGGACCCAGCCCCAGCCCAGCCCCAGCCCAGCCCCAGCCCCAGCCCTGCCCCAGCTTTGCCCCAGCGTAGCCCCAGCCCCAGCCCATCCCCTGCCCTGGACCCAGCCCCAGCCCCAGCCCTGCCCATGCCTTGGTTCCAGCCCCAGCCCCAGCCCTGCGCCATCCCAGCCCCAGCCCAAGGCCCAGCCTCAAGCCAAGTACTGCCCCAGCCCTGGCCCCAATCCAGCCCCAGCCCCAGCCCCACCCTCGCCACCAGCCCAGCCCCAGCCCCAACCTTGGCCCCAGCCCAGCCCCAGTTCCAGCCCTGCCCCAGCCCTGCCCCTGCCCCGGCCCCGGCCCCAGACTCGGCCCCAGCCCAGCCCCAGTCCTAGCCCTGTCCCAGTCCCCGCCCCAGACCCAGCCACAGCCCCAGCCCTGTGCCAGCACTACCCCAACCCAGCCCTGGTCCCAGCCCAGCCCAAGCCCTGGCCCAGCCCCCGCCCCAGCCCAATCCTTGCCCCCAGCCCGGCCCCAGACCCAGCCCCAGCCCCAGCCCCAGCCCAGCCCCAGCCCTTCCCCAGCCTAGCCCCAGCCCCAGCCCAGCCCGTGCCCTGGACCCAGACCCAGCCCCACCCCAGCCTCATCCCCAGCCCAGGCCCAGCCCTGCCCCGGCCCAGCCCCAGCCCCAGCCCCAGCCCCAGCCCAGGACCAGCCCTGCCCCAGCCTAGCACCAGCCCCAGTCCATACCCTGCCCTGGACCCAGTCCCAGCCCCAGCCCAGCCCCAGCCCAGCCCCAGCCACCACCCAGCCCCAGCCCTGCCCCCAGCCCAGCCCTAGCCCCACCCTGGACGCAGCCCCAGCCCCAGCCCTGCCCCAGCCCTGTCCCAGCCTAGCCCCAGCCCCAGCCCAGCCCCTGCCCTGGACCCAGCCCCAGCCCCACCCCAGCCTCATCCCCAGCCACAGCCCTGCCCCAGCCCCAGCCCTGCCCCAGCCCAGCCCCAGTCCCAGCCCAGCCCCTGCCCTGGACCCAGCCCCAGCCCAGCCCCAGCCACCACCCAGTCCCAGCCCTGCCCCCAGCCCAGCCCCAGCCCCACCCTGGACCCAACCCCAGCCCCGCCCCAGCCTCATCCCCAGCCACAGCCCTGCCCCAGCCCCAGCCCTGCCCCAGCCCAACCCCGGCCACAGCCCTGCCCCAGCCCAGGACCCAGCCCCAGCCCCGGCCTCAGCCCAGCCCTAACCTAGCCCTGCCCCAGCCCCAGGCCTAGCCCAGCCATGCCTTAAGCCCAGCCCCAGCCCTGGACCAAGCCCCAGCCCTGAGCCGAACCCAGCCCCAGCCTGGCCCCAGCCCTTCCCTAGCTCCGGCCCTAGCCCTGTCCCCAGCCTCCGCCCGTGCCCCTGCCCCAATCCCAGTCCTGCCCCATCCCAGCCCCCAGCCCCAGCCCTACCCTCAGCCCAACCCTGCCCTCTA
The DNA here is from genome assembly GCF_026170545.1 of Melanerpes formicivorus. Taxonomy (NCBI): domain Eukaryota; kingdom Metazoa; phylum Chordata; class Aves; order Piciformes; family Picidae; genus Melanerpes; species Melanerpes formicivorus. Next base: position 2,575 of record NW_027143202.1, read on the forward strand.
GCCCAGCCCCAGACCCAGCCTAGCCCCAGCACTGTCCCTAGCCCCAGCCACAGCCCTATCCCCAGCCCTGTCCGCAGCCCCAGCCCCAGCCCCAGCCCCACCCTCGCCACCAGCCCATCCCCAGTCCCAACCTTGGCCCCAGCCCAGCCCCAGTTCCAGCCCTGCCTCAGTCCCCGCCTCAGACCCAGCCCCATCCCTGCCCCCAGCCCAGCCCCAGCCCCAGCCCTGCCCCAGTTCAGCACTAGCCCAGCCCTGCCCCAGCCCCAGCTCTGCACCGAACGCAGCCCCAGACCAGCCCTAGCCCTGCCCCAGCTCTAGCCCCAGCCCTGCCCCCAGCCCCAGCCCCAGCCCCACACTCGGCCCCAGCCCAGCTCCTACCCCAGCCCTGCCCCGGCCCAGCCCCAGCCCCAGCCCAGCCTCTACCCTGGACCCAGCCCCAGCCCAGCCCCAGCCCAGCCCCAGCCCCAGCCCTGCCCCAGCTTTGCCCCAGCGTAGCCCCAGCCCCAGCCCATCCCCTGCCCTGGACCCAGCCCCAGCCCCAGCCCTGCCCATGCCTTGGTTCCAGCCCCAGCCCCAGCCCTGCGCCATCCCAGCCCCAGCCCAAGGCCCAGCCTCAAGCCAAGTACTGCCCCAGCCCTGGCCCCAATCCAGCCCCAGCCCCAGCCCCACCCTCGCCACCAGCCCAGCCCCAGCCCCAACCTTGGCCCCAGCCCAGCCCCAGTTCCAGCCCTGCCCCAGCCCTGCCCCTGCCCCGGCCCCGGCCCCAGACTCGGCCCCAGCCCAGCCCCAGTCCTAGCCCTGTCCCAGTCCCCGCCCCAGACCCAGCCACAGCCCCAGCCCTGTGCCAGCACTACCCCAACCCAGCCCTGGTCCCAGCCCAGCCCAAGCCCTGGCCCAGCCCCCGCCCCAGCCCAATCCTTGCCCCCAGCCCGGCCCCAGACCCAGCCCCAGCCCCAGCCCCAGCCCAGCCCCAGCCCTGCCCCAGCCTAGCACCAGCCCCAGTCCATACCCTGCCCTGGACCCAGTCCCAGCCCCAGCCCAGCCCCAGCCCAGCCCCAGCCACCACCCAGCCCCAGCCCTGCCCCCAGCCCAGCCCTAGCCCCACCCTGGACCCAGCCCCAGCCCCTGCCCTGCCCCAGCCCTTCCCCAGCCTAGCCCCAGCCCCAGCCCAGCCCGTGCCCAGGACCCAGCCCCAGCCCCAGCCCAGCCCCTGCCCTGGACCCAGCCCCGGCCCCACCCCAGCCTCATCCCCAGCCCAGGCCCAGCCCTGCCCCAGCCCAAGCCCCAGCCCCAGCCCCAGCCGTTCCCGCAGCCCAGCCCAGCCCCATCCCCATCTCTGCCCCCAGCCTAGCCCCAGCCCCAGCCCAGCCCCAGCCCTGCCCCAGCCCCAGCCCCAGCCCCAGCCCCAGCCCAACCCCAGCCCTGGACCCAGCCCCAGTCGCAGCCCCGGCCCCAGCCCAGCCCCAGCCCCACCCTCAGCCCCAGCCCAGCTCCAGCCACAGCCCAGACCCATCCCTGGACCCAACCCCAGCCCCGCCCCAGCCTCATCCCTAGCCACAGCCCTGCCCCAGCCCCAGCCCTGCCCCAGCCCAGCCCCAGCCCCAGCCCAGCCCCTGCCCTGGACCCAGCCCCCGCCAAGCCCCAGCCCCAGCCACAGCCCAGCCTCAGCCCTGGACCCAGCCCCAGCCCAGCCCCAACCCTAGCCCTGCCCCAGCCCAGCCCCAGCCCTGTCCCAGCCCAACCCCAGCCCCAGCCCAGCCCCCAGCCCTGGCCCTGCCCCAGCCCAAACCCCATCCTTGCCCCCAGCCCAGCCCTAGCCCTGCCCCAGTCCCAGCCCCAGCCCAGCCCCACCCAGGACCCAGCCCCAGCCCCAGCCCAGCCCCTGCCCTGGACCCAGCCCCGGCCCCACCCCAGCCTCATCCCCAGCCCAGGCCCAGCCCTGCCCCAGCCCAAGCCCCAGCCCCAGCCAAATCGTTCCCGCAGCCCAGCCCAGCCCCATCCCCATCTCTGCCCCCAGCCTAGCCCCAGCCCCAGCCCAGCCCCAGCCCTGCCCCAGCCCCAGCCCCAGCCCCAGCCCCAGCCCAACCCCAGCCCTGGACCCAGCCCCAGTCGCAGCCCCGGCCCCAGCCCAGCCCCAGCCCCACCCTCAGCCCCAGCCCAGCTCCAGCCACAGCCCAGACCCAGCCCTGGACCCAGCCCCAGCCCCAGCCCAGCCCCAGCCCTGCCCCAGCCCCAGCCCCAGCCCCAGCCCCAGCCCAGCCCAAGCCCAGCCCCAGCCCCACCCTCAGCCCCAGCCCAGCTCCAGCCACAGCCCAGCCACAGCCCCACCCTCAGCCCCAGCCCTGCCCCAGCCTTGCCCTCAGCCCAGCCCCAGCCCTGTCCCAGTTCTGCCCCAGCCCCAGACCCAGCCCCACCCTGCACCCAGCCCCAGCCCAACCCCAGCCCCAGCCCAGCCCCCAGCCCCAGCCCTGCCCCAGCCCAGCCCCAGTCCCAGCCCAGCCCCTGCCCTGGACCCAGCCACCACCCAGCCCCAGCCCTGCCCCCAGCCCAGCCCCAGCCCCACCCTGGACCCAACCCCAGCCCCGCCCCAGCCTCATCCCCAGCCACAGCCCTGTCCCAGCCCAGCCCCAGCCCCAGCCCAGCCCCTGCCCTGGACCCAGCCCCCGCCAAGCCCCAGCCCCAGCCACAGCCCAGCCTCAGCCCTGGACCCAGCCCCAGCCCAGCCCCAGCCCTAGCCCTACCCTAGCCCAGCCCCAGCCCTGTCCCAGCCCAACCCCAGCCCCAGCCCAGCCCCCAGCCCCGGCCCTGCCCCAGCCCAAACCCCATCCTTGCCCCCAGCCCAGCCCTAGCCCTGCCCCAGTCCCAGCCCCAGCCCAGCCACCACCCAGCCCCAGCCCTGCCCCCAGCCCAGCCCCAGCCCCACCCTGGACCCAGCCCCAGCCCCAGCCCTGCCCCAGCCCTGCCCCAGCCTAGCCCCAGCCCCAGCCCATCCCCTGCCCTGGACCCAACCCCAGCCCCGCCCCAGCCTCATCCCCAGCCACAGCCCAGCCCCAGCCCCAGCCCTGCCCCTGCCCTGGACCCAGCCCCCGCCAAGCCCCAGCCCCAGCCACAGCCCAGCCTCAGCCCTGGACCCAGCCCCAGCCCAGCCCAGCCCTTGCCCTGCCCTAGCCCAGCCCCAGCCCCACCCTCAGCCCCAGCCCCAGCCCCACCCTCAGCCCCAGCCCAGCTCCAGCCACAGCCCAGCCACAGCCCCACCCTCAGCCCCAGCCCTGCCCCAGCCTTGCCCTCAGCCCAGCCCCAGCCCCAGCCCGGCCCCAGTTCTGCCCCAGCCCCAGACCCAGCCCCACCCTGCACCCAGCCCCAGCCCAACCCCAGCCCCAGCCCAGCCCCCAGCCCCGGCCCTGCCCCAGCCCAACCTCGGCCACAGCCCTGCTCCAGCCCTGGACCCAGCCCCAGCCCCAGCCCCAACCTTGGCCCCAGCCCAGCCCCAGTTCAAGCCCTGACCCAGTCCCCGCCCCAGACCCAGCCACAGCCCCTGCCCTGCCCCAGCCCTTCCCCAGCCTAGCCCCAGCCCCACCCCAGCCTCATCCCCAGCCCAGGCCCAGCCCTGCCCCGGCCCAGCCCCAGACCCAGCCCCAGCCCCAGCCCCAGCCCAGTCCCAGCCCTGCCCCAGCCTAGCACCAGCCCCAGTCCATACCCTGCCCTGGACCCAGTCCCAACCCCCGCCAAGCCCCAGCACCAGCCATAGCGCAGCCTCAGCCCTGGACCCAGCCCCAGCCCAGCCCCAGCCCTAGCCCTGCCCTAGCCCAGCCCCAGCCCTGTCCCAGCCCAACCCCAGCCCCAGCCCAGCCCCCAGCCCCGGCCCTGCCCCAGCCCAACCTGGGCCACAGCCCTGCCCCAGCCCTGGACCCAGCCCCAGCCCAGCCCCAGCCCTGCCCCAGCCTAGCACCAGCCCCAGTCCATACCCTGCCCTGGACCCAGTCCCAGCCCCAGCCCAGCCCCAGCCCAGCCCCAGCCACCACCCAGCCCCAGCCCTGCCCCCAGCCCAGCCCTAGCCCCACCCTGGACCCAGCCCCAGCCCCAGCCCTGCCCCAGCCCTTCCCCAGCCTAGTCCCAGCCCCAGCCCAGCCCCACCCAGGACCCAGCCCCAGCCCCAGCCCAGCCCCTGCCCTGGACCCAGCCCCGGCCCCACCCCAGCCTCATCCCCAGCCCAGGCCCAGCCCTGCCCCAGCCCAAGCTCCAGCCCCAGCCCCAGCAGTTCCCGCAGCCCAGCCCAGCCCCATCCCCATCTCTGCCCCCAGCCTAGCCCCAGCCCCAGCCCTGCCCCAGCCCCAGCCCCAGCCCCAGCCCAGCCCTAGCCCAGCCCCAGCCCCACCCTCAGCCCCAGCCCAGCTCCAGCCACAGCCCAGCCACAGCCCCACCCTCAGCCCCAGCCCTGCCCCAGCCTAGCCCCAGCCCCAGCCCGGCCCCAGTTCTGCCCCAGCCCCAGCCCCAGCCCAGCCCCAGCCCTGCCCCAGCCTAGCCACAGCCCCAGCCCAGCCTGTGCCCTGGACCCAGCCCCAGCCCCACCCCAGCCTCATCCCCAGCCCAGGCCCAGCCCTGCCCCGGCCCAGCCCCAGCCCCACCCTGGACCCAGCCCCAGCCCCAGCCCTGCCCCAGCCATGGACCCAGCCCCAGCCCCAGCCCCAACCTTGGCCCCAGCCCAGTCCCAGTTCAAGCCCTGACCCAGTCCCCGCCCCAGACCCAGCCACAGCCCCAGCCCTGTGCCAGCCCTACCCCAGCCCAGCCCCAGCCACCACCCAGCCCCAGCCCTGCCCCCAGCTCAGCCCTAGCCCCACCCTGGACCCAGCCCCAACCCCTGCCCTGCCCCAGCCCTTCCCCAGCCTAGCCCCAGCCCCAGCCCAGCCCGTGCCCTGGACCCAGACCCAGCCCCACCCCAGCCTCATCCCCAGCCCAGGCCCAGCCCTGCCCCGGCCCAGCCCCAGCCCCAGCCCCAGCCCCAGCCCAGGACCAGCCCTGCCCCAGCCTAGCACCAGCCCCAGTCCATACCCTGCCCTGGACCCAGTCCCAGCCCCAGCCCAGCCCCAGCCCAGCCCCAGCCACCACCCAGCCCCAGCCCTGCCCCCAGCCCAGCCCTAGCCCCACCCTGGACGCAGCCCCAGCCCCAGCCCTGCCCCAGCCCTGTCCCAGCCTAGCCCCAGCCCCAGCCCAGCCCCTGCCCTGGACCCAGCCCCAGCCCCACCCCAGCCTCATCCCCAGCCACAGCCCTGCCCCAGCCCCAGCCCTGCCCCAGCCCAGCCCCAGTCCCAGCCCAGCCCCTGCCCTGGACCCAGCCCCAGCCCAGCCCCAGCCACCACCCAGCCCCAGCCCTGCCCCCAGCCCAGCCCCAGCCCCACCCTGGACCCAACCCCAGCCCCGCCCCAGCCTCATCCCCAGCCACAGCCCTGCCCCAGCCCCAGCCCTGCCCCAGCCCAACCCCGGCCACAGCCCTGCCCCAGCCCAGGACCCAGCCCCAGCCCCGGCCTCAGCCCAGCCCTAACCTAGCCCTGCCCCAGCCCCAGGCCTAGCCCAGCCATGCCTTAAGCCCAGCCCCAGCCCTGGACCAAGCCCCAGCCCTGAGCCGAACCCAGCCCCAGCCTGGCCCCAGCCCTTCCCTAGCTCCGGCCCTAGCCCTGTCCCCAGCCTCCGCCCGTGCCCCTGCCCCAATCCCAGTCCTGCCCCATCCCAGCCCCCAGCCCCAGCCCTACCCTCAGCCCAACCCTGCCCTCTAGCCCAGCCCCAGACCCAGCCTAGCCCCAGCACTGTCCCTAGCCCCAGCCACAGCCCTATCCCCAGCCCTGTCCGCAGCCCCAGCCCCAGCCCCAGCCCCACCCTCGCCACCAGCCCATCCCCAGTCCCAACCTTGGCCCCAGCCCAGCCCCAGTTCCAGCCCTGCCTCAGTCCCCGCCTCAGACCCAGCCCCATCCCTGCCCCCAGCCCAGCCCCAGCCCCAGCCCTGCCCCAGTTCAGCACTAGCCCAGCCCTGCCCCAGCCCCAGCTCTGCACCGAACGCAGCCCCAGACCAGCCCTAGCCCTGCCCCAGCTCTAGCCCCAGCCCTGCCCCCAGCCCCAGCCCCAGCCCTGCCCCCAGCCCCAGCCCCAGCCCCACACTCGGCCCCAGCCCAGCTCCTACCCCAGCCCTGCCCCGGCCCAGCCCCAGCCCCAGCCCAGCCTCTACCCTGGACCCAGCCCCAGCCCAGCCCCAGCCCAGCCCCAGCCCCAGCCCTGCCCCAGCTTTGCCCCAGCGTAGCCCCAGCCCCAGCCCTTCCCCTGCCCTGGACCCAGCCCCAGCCCCAGCCCTGCCCATGCCTTGGTTCCAGCCCCAGCCCCAGCCCTGCGCCATCCCAGCCCCAGCCCAAGGCCCAGCCTCAAGCCAAGTACTGCCCCAGCCCTGGCCCCAATCCAGCCCCAGCCCCAGCCCCACCCTCGCCACCAGCCCAGCCCCAGCCCCAACCTTGGCCCCAGCCCAGCCCCAGTTCCAGCCCTGCCCCAGCCCTGCCCCTGCCCCGGCCCCGGCCCCGGCCCCAGACTCGGCCCCAGCCCAGCCCCAGTCCTAGCCCTGTCCCAGTCCCCGCCCCAGACCCAGCCACAGCCCCAGCCCTGTGCCAGCACTACCCCAACCCAGCCCTGGTCCCAGCCCAGCCCAAGCCCTGGCCCAGCCCCCGCCCCAGCCCAATCCTTGCCCCCAGCCCAGCCCCAGACCCAGCCCCAGCCCCAGCCCCAGCCCAGCCCCAGCCCTGCCCCAGCCTAGCACCAGCCCCAGTCCATACCCTGCCCTGGACCCAGTCCCAGCCCCAGCCCAGCCCCAGCCCAGCCCCAGCCACCACCCAGCCCCAGCCCTGCCCCCAGCCCAGCCCTAGCCCCACCCTGGACCCAGCCCCAGCCCCTGCCCTGCCCCAGCCCTTCCCCAGCCTAGCCCCAGCCCCAGCCCAGCCCGTGCCCAGGACCCAGCCCCAGCCCCAGCCCAGCCCCTGCCCTGGACCCAGCCCCGGCCCCACCCCAGCCTCATCCCCAGCCCAGGCCCAGCCCTGCCCCAGCCCAAGCCCCAGCCCCAGCCCCAGCCGTTCCCGCAGCCCAGCCCAGCCCCATCCCCATCTCTGCCCCCAGCCTAGCCCCAGCCCCAGCCCAGCCCCAGCCCTGCCCCAGCTCCAGCCCCAGCCCCAGCCCCAGCCCAACCCCAGCCCTGGACCCAGCCCCAGTCGCAGCCCCGGCCCCAGCCCAGCCCCAGCCCCACCCTCAGCCCCAGCCCAGCTCCAGCCACAGCCCAGACCCATCCCTGGACCCAACCCCAGCCCCGCCCCAGCCTCATCCCTAGCCACAGCCCTGCCCCAGCCCCAGCCCTGCCCCAGCCCAGCCCCAGCCCCAGCCCAGCCCCTGCCCTGGACCCAGCCCCCGCCAAGCCCCAGCCCCAGCCACAGCCCAGCCTCAGCCCTGGACCCAGCCCCAGCCCAGCCCCAACCCTAGCCCTGCCCCAGCCCAGCCCCAGCCCTGTCCCAGCCCAACCCCAGCCCCAGCCCAGCCCCCAGCCCTGGCCCTGCCCCAGCCCAAACCCCATCCTTGCCCCCAGCCCAGCCCTAGCCCTGCCCCAGTCCCAGCCCCAGCCCAGCCCCACCCAGGACCCAGCCCCAGCCCCAGCCCAGCCCCTGCCCTGGACCCAGCCCCGGCCCCACCCCAGCCTCATCCCCAGCCCAGGCCCAGCCCTGCCCCAGCCCAAGCCCCAGCCCCAGCCAAATCGTTCCCGCAGCCCAGCCCAGCCCCATCCCCATCTCTGCCCCCAGCCTAGCCCCAGCCCCAGCCCAGCCCCAGCCCTGCCCCAGCCCCAGCCCCAGCCCCAGCCCCAGCCCAACCCCAGCCCTGGACCCAGCCCCAGTCGCAGCCCCGGCCCCAGCCCAGCCCCAGCCCCACCCTCAGCCCCAGCCCAGCTCCAGCCACAGCCCAGACCCAGCCCTGGACCCAGCCCCAGCCCCAGCCCAGCCCCAGCCCTGCCCCAGCCCCAGCCCCAGCCCCAGCCCAGCCCAAGCCCAGCCCCAGCCCCACCCTCAGCCCCAGCCCAGCTCCAGCCACAGCCCAGCCACAGCCCCACCCTCAGCCCCAGCCCTGCCCCAGCCTTGCCCTCAGCCCAGCCCCAGCCCCAGCCCGGCCCCAGTTCTGCCCCAGCCCCAGACCCAGCCCCACCCTGCACCCAGCCCCAGCCCAACCCCAGCCCCAGCCCAGCCCCCAGCCCCAGCCCTGCCCCAGCCCAGCCCCAGTCCCAGCCCAGCCCCTGCCCTGGACCCAGCCACCACCCAGCCCCAGCCCTGCCCCCAGCCCAGCCCCAGCCCCACCCTGGACCCAACCCCAGCCCCGCCCCAGCCTCATCCCCAGCCACAGCCCTGCCCCAGCCCAGCCCCAGCCCCAGCCCAGCCCCTGCCCTGGACCCAGCCCCCGCCAAGCCCCAGCCCCAGCCACAGCCCAGCCTCAGCCCTGGACCCAGCCCCAGCCCAGCCCCAGCCCTAGCCCTACCCTAGCCCAGCCCCAGCCCTGTCCCAGCCCAACCCCAGCCCCAGCCCAGCCCCCAGCCCCGGCCCTGCCCCAGCCCAAACCCCATCCTTGCCCCCAGCCCAGCCCTAGCCCTGCCCCAGTCCCAGCCCCAGCCCAGCCACCACCCAGCCCCAGCCCTGCCCCCAGCCCAGCCCCAGCCCCACCCTGGACCCAGCCCCAGCCCCAGCCCTGCCCCAGCCCTGCCCCAGCCTAGCCCCAGCCCCAGCCCATCCCCTGCCCTGGACCCAACCCCAGCCCCGCCCCAGCCTCATCCCCAGCCACAGCCCAGCCCCAGCCCCAGCCCTGCCCCTGCCCTGGACCCAGCCCCCGCCAAGCCCCAGCCCCAGCCACAGCCCAGCCTCAGCCCTGGACCCAGCCCCAGCCCACCCCAGCCCTTGCCCTGCCCTAGCCCAGCCCCAGCCCTGTCCCAGCCCAACCCCAGCCCCAGCCCAGCCCCCAGCCCTGTCCCTGCCCCAACCCAACCTCGGCCACAGCCCTGCCCCAGCCCTGGACCCAGCCCCAGCCCCAGCCCCAACCTTGCCCCAGCCCAGTCCCAGTTCAAGCCCTGACCCAGTCCCCGACCCAGACCCAGCCACAGCCCAAACCCTGTGCCAGCCCTACCCCAGCCCAGCCCCAGCCTCCACCCAGCCCCAGCCCTGCTCCCAGCCCAGCCCTAGCCCCACCCTAGACCCAGCCCCAGCCCCTGCCCTGCCCCAGCCCTTCCCCAGCCTAGCCCCAGCCCCAGCCCAGCCCCTGCCCTGGACCCAGCCCCAGCCCCACCCCAGCCTCATCCCCAGCCCAGGCCCAGCCCTGCCGGGCCCAGCCCCAGCCCCAGCCCCAGCCCCAGCCCAGCCCCAGCCCTGCCCCAGCCTAGCACCAGCCCCAGTCCATACCCTGCCCTGGACCCAGTCCCAGCCACCACCCAGCCCCAGCCCAGCCCCAGCCACCACCCAGCCCCAGCCCTGCCCCCAGCCCAGCCCTAGCCCCACCCTGGACCCAGCCCCAGCCCCAGCCCTGCCCCAGCCCTGTCCCAGCCTAGCCCCAGCCCCAGCCCAGCCCCTGCACTGGACCCAGCCCCAGCCCGAGCCCCAGCCCCAGCCCATCCCCAGCCACCACCCAGCCCCAGCCCAGCCCCAGCCCCAGCCCAGCCCCTGCCCTGGACCCAGCCCCCGCCAAGCCCCAGCCCCAGCCACAGCCCAGCCTCAGCCCTGGACCCAGCCCCAGCCCAGCCCCAGCCCTAGCCCTGCCCTAGCCCAGCCCCAGCCCTGTCCCAGCCCAACCCCAGCCCCAGCCCAGCCCCCAGCCCCGGCCCTGCCCCAGCCCAAACCCCATCCTTGCCCCCAGCCCAGCAGTAGCCCTGCCCCAGTCCCAGCCCCAGCCCAGCCCCACCCAGGACCCAGCCCCAGCCCCAGCCCAGCCCCTGCCCTGGACCCAGCCCCGGCCCCACCCCAGCCTCATCCCCAGCCACAGCCCAGCCCCAGCCCCAGCCCTGCCCCTGCCCTGGACCCAGCCCCCGCCAAGCCCCAGCCCCAGCCACAGCCCAGCCTCAGCCCTGGACCCAGCCCCAGCCCAGCCCCAGCCCTAGCCCTGCCCTAGCCCAGCCCCAGCCCTGTCCCAGCCCAACCCCAGCCCCAGCCCAGCCCCCAGCCCCGGCCCTGCCCCAGCCCAACCTCGGCCACAGCCCTGCCCCAGCCCTGGACCCAGCCCCAGCCCCAGCCCCAACCTTGGCCCCAGCCCAGCCCCAGTTCAAGCCCTGACCCTGTCCCCGCCCCAGACCCAGCCACAGCCCCAGCCCTGTGCCAGCCCTACCCCAGCCCAGCCCCAGCCACCACCCAGCCCCAGCCCTGCCCCCAGCCCAGCCCTAGCCCCACCCTGGACCCAGCCCCAGCCCCTGCCCTGCCCCAGCCCTTCCCCAGCCTAGCCCCAGCCCCAGCCCAGCCCGTGCCCTGGACCCAGCCCCAGCCCCACCCCAGCCTCATCCCCAGCCCAGGCCCAGCCCTGCCCCGGCCCAGCCCCAGACCCAGCCCCAGCCCCAGCCCAGCCCCAGCCCTGCCCCAGCCTAGCACCAGCCCCAGTCCATACCCTGCCCTGGACCCAGTCCCAGCCCCAGCCCAGCCCCAGCCCAGCCCCAGCCACCACCCAGCCCCAGCCCTGCCCCCAGCCCAGCCCTAGCCCCACCCTGGACCCAGCCCCAGCCCCTGCCCTGCCCCAGCCCTTCCCCAGCCTAGCCCCAGCCCCAGCCCAGCCCGTGCCCAGGACCCAGCCCCAGCCCCAGCCCAGCCCCTGCCCTGGACCCAGCCCCGGCCCCACCCCAGCCTCATCCCCAGCCCAGGCCCAGCCCTGCCCCAGCCCAAGCCCCAGCCCCAGCCCCAGCCGTTCCCGCAGCCCAGCCCAGCCCCATCCCCATCTCTGCCCCCAGCCTAGCCCCAGCCCCAGCCCAGCCCCAGCCCTGCCCCAGCCCCAGCCCCAGCCCCAGCCCAACCCCAGCCCTGGACCCAGCCCCAGTCGCAGCCCCGGCCCCAGCCCAGCCCCAGCCCCACCCTCAGCCCCAGCCCAGCTCCAGCCACAGCCCAGACCCATCCCTGGACCCAACCCCAGCCCCGCCCCAGCCTCATCCCTAGCCACAGCCCTGCCCCAGCCCCAGCCCTGCCCCAGCCCAGCCCCAGCCCCAGCCCAGCCCCTGCCCTGGACCCAGCCCCCGCCAAGCCCCAGCCCCAGCCACAGCCCAGCCTCAGCCCTGGACCCAGCCCCAGCCCAGCCCCAACCCTAGCCCTGCCCCAGCCCAGCCCCAGCCCTGTCCCAGCCCAACCCCAGCCCCAGCCCAGCCCCCAGCCCTGGCCCTGCCCCAGCCCAAACCCCATCCTTGCCCCCAGCCCAGCCCTAGCCCTGCCCCAGTCCCAGCCCCAGCCCAGCCCCACCCAGGACCCAGCCCCAGCCCCAGCCCAGCCCCTGCCCTGGACCCAGCCCCGGCCCCACCCCAGCCTCATCCCCAGCCCAGGCCCAGCCCTGCCCCAGCCCAAGCCCCAGCCCCAGCCAAATCTTTCCCGCAGCCCAGCCCAGCCCCATCCCCATCTCTGCCCCCAGCCTAGCCCCAGCCCCAGCCCAGCCCCAGCCCTGCCCCAGCCCCAGCCCCAGCCCCAGCCCCAGCCCAACCCCAGCCCTGGACCCAGCCCCAGTCGCAGCCCCGGCCCCAGCCCAGCCCCAGCCCCACCCTCAGCCCCAGCCCAGCTCCAGCCACAGCCCAGACCCAGCCCTGGACCCAGCCCCAGCCCCAGCCCAGCCCCAGCCCTGCCCCAGCCCCAGCCCCAGCCCCAGCCCAGCCCAAGCCCAGCCCCAGCCCCACCCTCAGCCCCAGCCCAGCTCCAGCCACAGCCCAGCCACAGCCCCACCCTCAGCCCCAGCCCTGCCCCAGCCTTGCCCTCAGCCCAGCCCCAGCCCCAGCCCGGCCCCAGTTCTGCCCCAGCCCCAGACCCAGCCCCACCCTGCACCCAGCCCCAGCCCAACCCCAGCCCCAGCCCAGCCCCCAGCCCCGGCCCTGCCCCAGCCCAACCTCGGCCACAGCCCTGCCCCAGCCCTGGACCCAGCCCCAGCCCCAGCCCCAACCTTGGCCCCAGCCCAGCCCCAGTTCAAGCCCTGACCCAGTCCCCGCCCCAGACCCAGCCACAGCCCCAGCCCTGTGCCAGCCCTACCCCAGCCCAGCCCCAGCCACCACCCAGCCCCAGCCCTGCCCCCAGCCCAGCCCTAGCCCCACCCCGGACCCAGCCCCAGCCCCTGCCCTGCCCCAGCCCTTCCCCAGCCTAGCCCCAGCCCCACCCCAGCCTCATCCCCAGCCCAGGCCCAGCCCTGCCCCGGCCCAGCCCCAGACCCAGCCCCAGCCCCAGCCCCAGCCCAGTCCCAGCCCTGCCCCAGCCTAGCACCAGCCCCAGTCCATACCCTGCCCTGGACCCAGTCCCAACCCCCGCCAAGCCCCAGCACCAGCCATAGCGCAGCCTCAGCCCTGGACCCAGCCCCAGCCCAGCCCCAGCCCTAGCCCTGCCCTAGCCCAGCCCCAGCCCTGTCCCAGCCCAACCCCAGCCCCAGCCCAGCCCCCAGCCCCGGCCCTGCCCCAGCCCAACCTGGGCCACAGCCCTGCCCCAGCCCTGGACCCAGCCCCAGCCCAGCCCCAGCCCTGCCCCAGCCTAGCACCAGCCCCAGTCCATACCCTGCCCTGGACCCAGTCCCAGCCCCAGCCCAGCCCCAGCCCAGCCCCAGCCACCACCCAGCCCCAGCCCTGCCCCCAGCCCAGCCCTAGCCCCACCCTGGACCCATCCCCAGCCCCAGCCCTGCCCCAGCCCTGTCCCAGCCTAGTCCCAGCCCCAGCCCAGCCCCACCCAGGACCCAGCCCCAGCCCCAGCCCAGCCCCTGCCCTGGACCCAGCCCCGGCCCCACCCCAGCCTCATCCCCAGCCCAGGCCCAGCCCTGCCCCAGCCCAAGCTCCAGCCCCAGCCCCAGCAGTTCCCGCAGCCCAGCCCAGCCCCATCCCCATCTCTGCCCCCAGCCTAGCCCCAGCCCCAGCCCTGCCCCAGCCCCAGCCCCAGCCCCAGCCCAGCCCTAGCCCAGCCCCAGCCCCACCCTCAGCCCCAGCCCAGCTCCAGCCACAGCCCAGCCACAGCCCCACCCTCAGCCCCAGCCCTGCCCCAGCCTAGCCCCAGCCCCAGCCCGGCCCCAGTTCTGCCCCAGCCCCAGCCCCAGCCCAGCCCCAGCCCTGCCCCAGCCTAGCCACAGCCCCAGCCCAGCCCGTGCCCTGGACCCAGCCCCAGCCCCACCCCAGCCTCATCCCCAGCCCAGGCCCAGCCCTGCCCCGGCCCAGCCCCAGACCCAGCCCTGGACCCAACCCCAGCCCCGCCCCAGCCTCATCCCCAGCCACAGCCCAGGCCCAGCCCAGCCCCAGCCACCACCCAGTCCCAGCCCTGCCCCCAGCCCAGCCCTAGCCCCACCCTGGACCCAGCCCCAGCCCCTGCCCTGCCCCAGCCCTTCCCCAGCCTAGCCCCAGCCCCAGCCCAGCCCGTGCCCAGGACCCAGCCCCAGCCCCAGCCCAGCCCCTGCCCTGGACCCAGCCCCGGCCCCACCCCAGCCTCATCCCCAGCCCAGGCCCAGCCCTGCCCCGGCCCAGCCCCAGCCCCACCCTGGACCCAGCCCCAGCCCCAGCCCTGCCCCAGCCATGGACCCAGCCCCAGCCCCAGCCCCAACCTTGGCCCCAGCCCAGTCCCAGTTCAAGCCCTGACCCAGTCCCCGCCCCAGACCCAGCCACAGCCCCAGCCCTGTGCCAGCCCTACCCCAGCCCAGCCCCAGCCACCACCCAGCCCCAGCCCTGCCCCCAGCTCAGCCCTAGCCCCACCCTGGACCCAGCCCCAACCCCTGCCCTGCCCCAGCCCTTCCCCAGCCTAGCCCCAGCCCCAGCCCAGCCCGTGCCCTGGACCCAGACCCAGCCCCACCCCAGCCTCATCCCCAGCCCAGGCCCAGCCCTGCCCCGGCCCAGCCCCAGCCCCAGCCCCAGCCCCAGCCCAGGACCAGCCCTGCCCCAGCCTAGCACCAGCCCCAGTCCATACCCTGCCCTGGACCCAGTCCCAGCCCCAGCCCAGCCCCAGCCCAGCCCCAGCCACCACCCAGCCCCAGCCCTGCCCCCAGCCCAGCCCTAGCCCCACCCTGGACGCAGCCCCAGCCCCAGCCCTGCCCCAGCCCTGTCCCAGCCTAGCCCCAGCCCCAGCCCAGCCCCTGCCCTGGACCCAGCCCCAGCCCCACCCCAGCCTCATCCCCAGCCACAGCCCTGCCCCAGCCCCAGCCCTGCCCCAGCCCAGCCCCAGTCCCAGCCCAGCCCCTGCCCTGGACCCAGCCCCAGCCCAGCCCCAGCCACCACCCAGTCCCAGCCCTGCCCCCAGCCCAGCCCCAGCCCCACCCTGGACCCAACCCCAGCCCCGCCCCAGCCTCATCCCCAGCCACAGCCCTGCCCCAGCCCCAGCCCTGCCCCAGCCCAACCCCGGCCACAGCCCTGCCCCAGCCCAGGACCCAGCCCCAGCCCCGGCCTCAGCCCAGCCCTAACCTAGCCCTGCCCCAGCCCCAGGCCTAGCCCAGCCATGCCTTAAGCCCAGCCCCAGCCCTGGACCAAGCCCCAGCCCTGAGCCGAACCCAGCCCCAGCCTGGCCCCAGCCCTTCCCTAGCTCCGGCCCTAGCCCTGTCCCCAGCCTCCGCCCGTGCCCCTGCCCCAATCCCAGTCCTGCCCCATCCCAGCCCCCAGCCCCAGCCCTACCCTCAGCCCAACCCTGCCCTCTAGCCCAGCCCCAGACCCAGCCTAGCCCCAGCACTGTCCCTAGCCCCAGCCACAGCCCTATCCCCAGCCCTGTCCGCAGCCCCAGCCCCAGCCCCAGCCCCACCCTCGCCACCAGCCCATCCCCAGTCCCAACCTTGGCCCCAGCCCAGCCCCAGTTCCAGCCCTGCCTCAGTCCCCGCCTCAGACCCAGCCCCATCCCTGCCCCCCAGCCCAGCCCCAGCCCCAGCCCTGCCCCAGTTCAGCACTAGCCCAGCCCTGCCCCAGCCCCAGCTCTGCACCGAACGCAGCCCCAGACCAGCCCTAGCCCTGCCCCAGCTCTAGCCCCAGCCCTGCCCCCAGCCCCAGCCCCAGCCCCACACTCGGCCCCAGCCCAGCTCCTACCCCAGCCCTGCCCCGGCCCAGCCCCAGCCCCAGCCCAGCCTCTACCCTGGACCCAGCCCCAGCCCAGCCCCAGCCCAGCCCCAGCCCCAGCCCTGCCCCAGCTTTGCCCCAGCGTAGCCCCAGCCCCAGCCCATCCCCTGCCCTGGACCCAGCCCCAGCCCCAGCCCTGCCCATGCCTTGGTTCCAGCCCCAGCCCCAGCCCTGCGCCATCCCAGCCCCAGCCCAAGGCCCAGCCTCAAGCCAAGTACTGCCCCAGCCCTGGCCCCAATCCAGCCCCAGCCCCAGCCCCACCCTCGCCACCAGCCCAGCCCCAGCCCCAACCTTGGCCCCAGCCCAGCCCCAGTTCCAGCCCTGCCCCAGCCCTGCCCCTGCCCCGGCCCCGGCCCCGGCCCCAGACTCGGCCCCAGCCCAGCCCCAGTCCTAGCCCTGTCCCAGTCCCCGCCCCAGACCCAGCCACAGCCCCAGCCCTGTGCCAGCACTACCCCAACCCAGCCCTGGTCCCAGCCCAGCCCAAGCCCTGGCCCAGCCCCCGCCCCAGCCCAATCCTTGCCCCCAGCCCAGCCCCAGCCCTGCCCCAGCCTAGCCCCAGCCCCAGCCTCTTCCCCAGCCCAGGCCCAGCCCTGCCCCAGCCCCAGCCCCACCCCCGGCCCCCAGCCCCGGCCCCAGCCCAGCCCTAGCTTAGCCCTGCCGCAGCCCCCCGCCCTGCCCTCAGACCCAGCCCCAGCTCTGGCCCCAGCCCTGTCCCCAGCCCCGGCCTCTGCCCTCAGCCCCAGCCCCAGCCCCAGCCCCACCCTCGGACCCAGGCCAGCCCCTGCCCCAGCCCTGCCCCGGCCCAACCCCAGCCCCAGTCCAGCCCCTGCCCTGGACCCAGCCCCAGCCCTGCCCCAGCCCAGCCCCAGCCCAGCCCCAGCCCCATTCACAGCCACAGCCCAGCTCCAGCCACAGCCCAGCCACAGCCCTGGACCCAGCCCCAGCCCAGCCCCATCCCCAGTCCTGCCCCAGCCCTGCCCTCAGCCCAGCCCCAGCCCCAGCCCCGCCCCAGTCCTGCCCCAGCCCCGGCCCCAGCCCCACCCTGGTCCCAGCCCCAGCCTCAGCCCAGTCCAGCCCTGCCCCAGCCTAGCCCCAGCCCCACTCCAGCCCCTGCCCTGGACCCAGTCCCATCCCCAGCCACCGCCCAACCTCAGTCCTGCCCCCAGCCCAACCCCAGCTCCACCCTGGACCCAGCCCCAGCCCCAGCCCTGCCCCAGCCTAGCTCCAGCCCCAGCCCAGCCCCACCCTGGACCCAGCCCCAGCCCCAGCCTAGCCCCAGCCTAACCCCAGCCCCAGCCCAGCCCCACCCTGGACCCAGCCCCAGCCCCAGCCCAGCCCCTGCCCTGCACCCAGCCCCGGCCCCACCCCAGCCTCATCCCCAGCCCAGGCCCAGCCCTGCCCCAGCCCACGCCCCAGCCCCATCCGTTCCCGCAGCCCAGCCCAGCCCCACCCCATCTCTGCCCCCAGCCCAGCCCCAGCCCCAGCCCTGCCCCAGCCCAGCCCCAGCCCCAGCCCTGCCCCAGCCCTGTCCCAGCCTAGCCCCAGCCCCAGCCCAGCCCCCAGCCCTGGACCCAGCCCCAGCCCCACCCCAGCCTCATCCCCAGCCACAGCCCTGCCCCAGCCCCAGCCCTGCCCCAGCCCAGCCCCAGTCCCAGCCCAGCCCCTGCCCTGGACCCAGCCCCAGCCCAGCCCCAGCCCCAGCCCCAGCCCAGCCCCAGCCACCACCCAGCCCCAGCCCTGCCCCCAGCCCAGCCCCAGCCCCACCCTGGACCCAACCCCAGCCCCGACCCAGCCTCATCCCCAGCCACAGCCCTGCCCCAGTCCCAGCCCTGCCCCAGCCCAGCCCCAGCCCCAGCCCAGCCCCTGCCCTGGACCCAGCCCCCGCCAAGCCCCAGCCCCAGCCACAGCCCAGCCTCAGCCCTGGACCCAGCCCCAGCCCAGCCCCAGCCCTAGCCCTGCCCTAGCCCAGCCCCAGCCCTGTCCCAGCCCAACCCCAGCCCCAGCCCAGCCCCCAGCCCTGGCCCTGCCCCAGCCCAAACCCCATCCTTGCCCCCAGCCCAGCCCTAGCCCTGCCCCAGTCCCAGCCCCAGCCCAGCCCCACCCAGGACCCAGCCCCAGCCCAAGCCCAGCCCCTGCCCTGGACCCAGCCCCGGCCCCACCCCAGCCTCATCCCCAGCCCAGGCCCAGCCCTGCCCCAGCCCAAGCCCCAGCCCCAGCCCCAGCCGTTCCCGCAGCCCCAGCCCAGCCCCATCCCC
This sequence comes from Melanerpes formicivorus, assembly GCF_026170545.1. Lineage (NCBI taxonomy): Eukaryota > Metazoa > Chordata > Aves > Piciformes > Picidae > Melanerpes > Melanerpes formicivorus. Next base: position 20,107 of record NW_027143202.1, read on the forward strand.
ATCTCTGCCCCCAGCCTAGCCCCAGCCCCAGCCCAGCCCCAGCCCTGCCCCAGCCCCAGCCCCAGCCCCAGCCCCAGCCCCAGCCCAACCCCAGCCCTGGACCCAGCCCCAGTCGCAGCCCCGGCCCCAGCCCAGCCCCAGCCCCACCCTCAGCCCCAGCCCAGCTGCAGCCCCAGCCCTGCCCCAGCCCCAGCCCCAGCCCCAGCCCCAGCCCAGCCCTAGCCCAGCCCCAGCCCCACCCTCAGCCCCAGCCCAGCTCCAGCCACAGCCCAGCCACAGCCCCACCCTCAGCCCCAGCCCTGCCCCAGCCTTGCCCTCAGCCCAGCCCCAGCCCCAGCCCGGCCCCAGTTCTGCCTCAGCCCCAGACCCAGCCCCACCCTGCACCCAGCCCCAGCCCCAGCCCAGCCCCAGCCCTGCCCCAGCCTAGCACCAGCCCCACCCTGGACCCAGCCCCAGCCCCAGCCCAGCCCCAGCCCAGCCCCAGCCACCACCCAGCCCCAGCCCTGCCCCCAGCCCAGCCCCAGCCCCACCCTGGACCCAGCCCCAGCCCCAGCCCTGCCCCAGCCCTGCCCCAGCCTAGCCCCAGCCCCAGCCCATCCCCTGCCCTGGACCCAACCCCAGCCCCCGCCCCAGCCTCATCCCCAGCCACAGCCCAGCCCCAGCCCCAGCCCTGCCCCTGCCCTGGACCCAGCCCCCGCCAAGACCCAGCCCCAGCCACAGCCCAGCCTCAGCCCTGGACCCAGCCCCAGCCCACCCCAGCCCTTGCCCTGCCCTAGCCCAGCCCCAGCCCTGTCCCAGCCCAACCCCAGCCCCAGCCCAGCCCCCAGCCCTGTCCCTGCCCCAGCCCAACCTCGGCCACAGCCCTGCCCCAGCCCTGGACCCAGCCCCAGCCCCAGCCCCAACCTTGGCCCCAGCCCAGTCCCAGTTCAAGCCCTGACCCAGTCCCCCGACCCAGACCCAGCCACAGCCCAAACCCTGTGCCAGCCCTACCCCAGCCCAGCCCCAGCCTCCACCCAGCCCCAGCCCTGCCCCCAGCCCAGCCCTAGCCCCCACCCTAGACCCAGCCCCAGCCCCTGCCCTGCCCCAGCCCTTCCCCAGCCTAGCCCCAGCCCCAGCCCAGCCCCTGCCCTGGACCCAGCCCCAGCCCCACCCCAGCCTCATCCCCAGCCCAGGCCCAGCCCTGCCGGGCCCAGCCCCAGCCCCAGCCCCAGCCCCATCCCAGCCCCAGCCCTGCCCCAGCCTAGCACCAGCCCCAGTCCATACCCTGCCCTGGACCCAGCCCCAGCCACCACCCAGCCCCAGCCCTGCCCCCAGCCCAGCCCTAGCCCCACCCTGGACCCAGCCCCAGCCCCAGCCCTGCCCCAGCCCTGTCCCAGCCTAGCCCCAGCCCCATCCCAGCCCCTGCCCTGGACCCAGCCCCAGCCCCAGCCCCAGCCCATCCCCAGCCACCACCCAGCCCCAGCCCAGCCCCAGCCCCAGCCCAGCCCCTGCCCTGGACCCAGCCCCCGCCAAGCCCCCAGCCCCAGCCACAGCCCAGCCCCAGCCCTAGCCCTGCCCTAGCCCAGCCCCAGCCCTGTCCCAGCCCAACCCCAGCCCCAGCCCAGCCCCCAGCCCCGGCCCTGCCCCAGCCCAACCTCGGCCACAGCCCTGCCCCAGCCCTGGACCCAGCCCCAGCCCCAGCCCCAACCTTGGCCCCAGCCCAGCCCCAGTTCAAGCCCTGACCCAGTCCCCGCCCCAGACCCAGCCACAGCCCCAGCCCTGTGCCAGCCCTACCCCAGCCCAGCCCCAGCCACCACCCAGCCCCAGCCCTGCCCCCAGCCCACCCCTAGCCCCACCCTGGACCCAGCCCCAGCCCCTGCCCTGCCCCAGCCCTTCCCCAGCCTAGCCCCAGCCCCAGCCCAGCCCGTGTCCTGGACCCAGCCCCAGCCCCACCCCAGCCTCATCCCCAGCCCAGGCCCAGCCCTGCCCCGGCCCAGCCCCAGACCCAGCCCCAGCCCCAGCCCTGCCCCAGCCTAGCACCAGCCCCAGTCCATACCCTGCCCTGGACCCAGTCCCAGCCCCAGCCCAGCCCCAGCCCAGCCCCAGCCACCACCCAGCCCCAGCCCTGCCCCCAGCCCAGCCCTAGCCCCACCCTGGACCCAGCCCCAGCCCCTGCCCTGCCCCAGCCCTGTCCCAGCCTAGCCCCAGCCCCAGCCCAGCCCCTGCCCTGGACCCAGCCCCAGCCCCACCCCAGCCTCATCCCCAGCCACAGCCCTGCCCCAGCCCCAGCCCTGCCCCAGCCCAGCCCCAGTCCCAGCCCAGCCCCTGCCCTGGACCCAGGCCCAGCCCAGCCCCAGCCCCAGCCCCAGCCCAGCCCCAGCCACCACCCAGCCCCAGCCCTGCCCCCAGCCCAGCCCCAGCCCCACCCTGGACCCAACCCCAGCCCCGCCCCAGCCTCATCCCCAGCCACAGCCCTGCCCCAGCCCCAGCCCTGCCCCAGCCCAGCCCCAGCCCCAGCCCAGCCCAGCCCCTGCCCTGGACCCAGCCCCCGCCAAGCCCCAGCCCCAGCCACAGCCCAGCCTCAGCCCTGGACCCAGCCCCAGCCCAGCCCCAGCCCTAGCCCTGCCCTAGCCCAGACCCAGCCCTGTCCCAGCCCAACCCCAGCCCCAGCCCAGCCCCCAGCCCCGGCCCTGCCCCAGCCCAAACCCCATCCTTGCCCCCAGCCCAGCCCTAGCCCTGCCCCAGTCCCAGCCCCAGCCCAGCCCCACCCAGGACCCAGCCCCAGCCCCAGCCCAGCCCCTGCCCTGGACCCAGCCCCGGCCCCACCCCAGCCTCATCCCCAGCCCAGGCCCAGCCCTGCCCCAGCCCAAGCCCCAGCCCCAGCCCCAGCCGTTCCCGCAGCCCAGCCCAGCCCCATCCCCATCTCTGCCCCCAGCCTAGCCCCAGCCCCAGCCCTGCCCTAGCCCAGCCCCAGCCCTGTCCCAGCCCAACCCCAGCCCCAGCCCAGCCCCCAGTCCCGGCCCTGCCCCAGCCCAAACCCCATCCTTGCCCCCAGCCCAGCCCTAGCCCTGCCCCAGTCCCAGCACCAGCCCAGCCCCACCCAGGACCCAGCCCCAGCCCCAGCCCAGCCCCCTGCCCTGGACCCAGCCCCGGCCCCACCCCAGCCTCATCCCCAGCCCAGGCCCAGCCCTGCCCCAGCCCAAGCCCCAGCCGCAGCCCCAGCCGTTCCCGCAGCCCAGCCCAGCCCCATCCCCATCTCTGCCCCCAGCCTAGCCCTAGCCCCAGCCCAGCCCCAGCCCTGCCCCAGCCCCAGCCCCAGCCCCAGCCCCAGCCCAACCCCAGCCCTGGACCCAGCCCCAGTCGCAGCCCCGGCCCCAGCCCAGCCCCAGCCCCACCCTCAGCCCCAGCCCAGCTCCAGCCACAGCCCAGACCCAGCCCTGGACCCAGCCCCAGCCCCAGCCCAGCCCCAGCCCTGCCCCAGCCCCAGCCCCAGCCCCAGCCCCAGCCCCAGCCCCAGCCCAGCCCTAGCCCAGCCCCAGCCCCACCCTCAGCCCCAGCCCAGCTCCAGCCACAGCCCAGCCACAGCCCCACCCTCAGCCCCAGCCCTGCCCCAGCCTTGCCCTCAGCCCAGCCCCAGCCCCAGCCCGGCCCCAGTTCTGCCCCAGACCCAGACCCAGCCCCAACCCAGCCCCAGCCTAGCCACAGCCCCAGTCCATACCCTGCCCTGGACCCAGTCCCAGCCCCAGCCCAGCCCCAGCCCAGCCCCAGCCACCACCCAGCCCCAGCCCTGCCCCCAGCCCAGCCCCAGCCCCACCCTGGACCCAGCCCCAGCCCCAGCCCTGCCCCAGCCCTGCCCCAGCCTAGCCCCAGCCCCAGCCCATCCCCTGCCCTGGACCCAACCCCAGCCCCGCCCCAGCTTCATCCCCAGCCACAGCCCAGCCCCAGCCCCAGCCCCAGCCCTGCCCCTGCCCTGGACCCAGCCCCCGCCAAGCCCCAGCCCCAGCCACAGCCCAGCCTCAGCCCTGGACCCAGCCCCAGCCCAGCCCCAGCCCTAGCCCTGCCCTAGCCCAGCCCCAGCCCTGTCCCAGCCCAACCCCAGCCCCAGCCCAGCCCCCAGCCCCGGCCCTGCCCCAGCCCAACCTCGGCCACAGCCCTGCCCCAGCCCTGGACCCAGCCCCAGCCCCAGCCCCAACCTTGGCCCCAGCCCAGCCCCAGTTCAAGCCCTGACCCTGTCCCCGCCCCAGACCCAGCCACAGCCCCAGCCCTGTGCCAGCCCTACCCCAGCCCAGCCCCAGTGACCACCCAGCCCCAGCCCTGCCCCCAGCCCAGCCCTAGCCCCACCCTGGACCCAGCCCCAGCCCCTGCCCTGCCCCAGCCCTTCCCCAGCCTAGCCCCAGCCCCAGCCCAGCCCGTGCCCTGGACCCAGCCCCAGCCCCACCCCAGCCTCATCCCCAGCCCAGGCCCAGCCCTGCCCCGGCCCAGCCCCAGCCCCAGCCCCAGCCCCAGCCCTGCCCCAGCCTAGCACCAGCCCCAGTCCATACCCTGCCCTGGACCCAGTCCCAGCCCCAGCCCAGCCCCAGCCCAGCCCCAGCCACCACCCAGCCCCAGCCCTGCCCCCAGCCCAGACCTAGCCCCACCCTGGACCCAGCCCCAGCCCCAGCCCTGCCCCAGCCCTGTCCCAGCCTAGCCCCAGCCCCAGCCCAGACCCTGCCCTGGACCCAGCCCCAGCCCCACCCCAGCCTCATCCCCAGCCACAGCCCTGCCCCAGCCCCAGCCCTACCCCAGCCCAGCCCCAGTCCCAGCCCAGACCCTGCCCTGGACCCAGCCCCAGCCCAGCCCCAGGCCCAGCCCCAGCCCAGCCCCAGCCACCACCCAGCCCCAGCCCTGCCCCCAGCCCAGCCCCAGCCCCACCCTGGACCCAAACCCAGCCCCGCCCCAGCCTCATCCCCAGCCACAGCCCAGACCCAGCCCTGGACCCAGCCCCAGCCCCAGCCCCAGCCCAGCCCCTGCCCTGGACCCAGCCCCAGCCCCACCCCAGCCTCAGCCCCAGCCACAGCCCTGACCCAGCCCCAGCCCTGCCCCAGCCCAGCCCCAGTCCCAGCCCAGCCCCTGCCCTGGACCCAGCCCCCGCCAAGCCCCAGCCCCAGCCACAGCCCAGCCTCAGCCCTGGACCCAGCCCCAGCCCAGCCCCAGCCCTAGCCCTGCCCTAGCCCAGCCCCAGCCCTGTCCCAGCCCAACCCCAGCCCCAGCCCAGCCCCCAGCCCCGGCCCTGCCCCAGCCCAAACCCCATCCTTGCCCCCAGCCCAGCCCTAGCCCTGCCCCAGTCCCAGCCCCAGCCCAGCCCCACCCAGGACCCAGCCCCAGCCCCAGCCCAGCCCCTGCCCTGGACCCAGCCCCGGCCCCACCCCAGCCTCATCCCCAGCCCAGGCCCAGCCCTGCCCCAGCCCAAGCCCCAGCCCCAGCCCCAGCCGTTCCCGCAGCCCAGCCCAGCCCCATCCCCATCTCTGCCCCCAGCCTAGCCCCAGCCCCAGCCCAGCCCCAGCCCTGCCCCAGCCCCGGCCCCAGCCCAGCCCCAGCCCCACCCTCAGCCCCAGCCCAGCTCCAACCACAGCCCAGACCCAGCCCTGGACCCAGCCCCAGCCCCAGCCCAGCCCTAGCCCAGCCCCAGCCCCACCCTCAGCCCCAGCCCAGCTCCAGCCACAGCCCAGCCACAGCCCCACCTTTAGCCCCAGCCCTGCCCCAGCCTAGCCCCAGCCCCAGCCCGGCCCCAGTTCAGCCCCAGCCCCAGACCCAGCCCCACCCTGCACCCAGCCCCAGCCCCTGCCCTGCCCCAGCCCTGCCCCAGCCTAGCCCCAGCCCCACCCCAGCCTCATCCCCAGCCCAGGCCCAGCCCTGCCCCGGCCCAGCCCCAGACCCAGCCCCAGCCCCAGCCCCAGCCCAGCCCCAGCCCTGCCCCAGCCTAGCACCAGCCCCAGTCCATACCCTGCCCTGGACACAGTCCCAGCCCCAGCCCAGCCCCAGCCCAGCCCCAGCCACCACCCAGCCCCAGCCCTGCCCCCTGCCCAGCCCTAGCACCACCCTGGACCCAGCCCCAGCCCCAGCCCTGCCCCAGCCCTGTCCCAGCCTAGCCCCAGCCCCAGCCCAGCCCCTGCCCTGGACCCAGCCCCAGCCCCACCGCAGCCTCATCTCCAGCCACAGCCCTGCCCCAGCCCCATCCCTGCCCCAGCCCAGCCCCAGTCCCAGCCCAGCCCCTGCCCTGGACCCAGCCCCAGCCCAGCACCAGCCCCAGGCCCAGCCCAGCCCCAGCCACCACCCAGCCCCAGCCCTGCCCCCAGCCCAGCCCCAGCCCCACCCTGGACCCAACCCCAGCCCCGCCCCAGCCTCATCCCCAGCCACAGCCCTGCCCCAGCTTCAGCCCTGCCCCAGCCCAGCCCCAGCCCCAGCCCAGCCCCTGCCCTGGACCCAGCCCCCGCCAAGCCCCAGCCACAGCCACAGCCCAGCCTCAGCCCTGGACCCAGCCCCAGCCCAGCCCCAGCCCTAGCCCTGCCCTAGCCCAGCCCCAGCCCTGTCCCAGCCCAACCCCAGCCCCAGCCCAGCCCCCAGCCCCGGCCCTGCCCCAGCCCAAACCCCATCCTTGCCCCCAGCCCAGCCCTAGCCCTGCCCCAGTCCCAGCCCCAGCCCAGCCCCACCCAGGACCCAGCCCCAGCCCCAGCCCAGCCCCCAGCCCCGGCCCTGCCCCAGCCCAACCTCGGCCACAGCCCTGCCCCAGCCCAGGACCCAGCCCCAGCCCCGGCCTCAGCCCAGCCCTAACCTAGCCCTGCCCCAGCCCCAGGCCTAGCCCAGCCATGCCTTAAGCCCAGCCCCAGCCCTGGACCAAGCCCCAGCCCTGAGCCGAACCCAGCCCCAGCCTGGCCCCAGCCCTGCCCTAGCTCCGGCCCTAGCCCTGTCCCCAGCCTCGGCCCGTGCCCCTGCCCCAATCCCAGTCCTGCCCCATCCCAGCCCCCAGCCCCAGCCCTACCCTCAGCCCAACCCTGCCCTCAGCCCAGCCCCAGACCCAGACTAGCCCCAGCACTGTCCCTAGCCCCAGCCACAGCCCTATCCCCAGCCCTGTCCGCAGCCCCAGCCCCAGCCCCAGCCCCACCCTCGCCACCAGCCCATCCCCAGCCCCAGCCCAGCCCCAGCCCTGCCCCAGCCCCAGCCATACCCCAGCCCTGGACCCAGCCCCAGCCGCAGCCCAGCCCCAGCCCTGCCCCAGCCCCAGCCCCAGCCCCAGCCCAGCCCTAGCCCAGCTCAAGCCCCACCCTCAGCCCCAGCCCAGCTCCAGCCACAGCCCAGCCACAGCCCTGGTCCCAGCCCCAGCCCAGCCCCATCCCCAGTCCTGCCCCAGCCCTGCCCTCAGCCCAGCCCCAGCCCCAGCCCCGCCCCAGTCCTGCCCCAGCCCCGGCCCCAGCCCCACCCTGGTCCCAGCCCCAGCCCCAGCCCAGTCCAGCCCTGCCCCAGCCTAGCCCCATCCCCAGCCCAGCCCCACCCTGGACCCAGCCCCATCCCCAGCCACCGCCCAGCCTCAGTCCTGCCCCCAGCCCAACCCCAGCTCCACCCTGGACCCAGCCCCAGCCCCAGCCCTGCCCCAGCCTAGCCCCAGCCCCAGCCCAGCCCCACCCTGGACCCAGCCCCAGCCCCAGCCTAGCCCCAGCCTAGCCCCAGCCCCAGCCCAGCCCCACCCTGGACCCAGCCCCAGCCCCAGCCCCAGCCCCAGCCCCAGCCCCAGCCCAGCCCCTGCCCTGCACCCAGCCCTGGCCCCACCCCAGCCTCATCCCCAGCCCAGGCCCAGCCCAGCCCCAGCCCCAGCCCTGCCCCAGCCCAGCCCCAGCCCCAGCCACAGCCCAGCCCCTGCCCTGCACCCAGCCCCGGCCCCACCCCAGCCTCAACCCCAGCCCCGCCCCAGCCTCATCCCCAGCCACAGCCCTGCCCCAGCTTCAGCCCTGCCCCAGCCCAGCCCCAGCCCCAGCCCAGCCCCTGCCCTGGACCCAGCCCCCGCCAAGCCCCAGCCACAGCCACAGCCCAGCCTCAGCCCTGGACCCAGCCCCAGCCCAGCCCCAGCCCTAGCCCTGCCCTAGCCCAGCCCCAGCCCTGTCCCAGCCCAACCCCAGCCCCAGCCCAGCCCCCAGCCCCGGCCCTGCCCCAGCCCAAACCCCATCCTTGCCCCCAGCCCAGCCCTAGCCCTGCCCCAGTCCCAGCCCCAGCCCAGCCCCACCCAGGACCCAGCCCCAGCCCCAGCCCAGCCCCTGCCCTGGACCCAGCCCCGGCCCCACCCCAGCCTCATCCCCAGCCCAGGCCCAGCCCTGCCCCAGCCCAAGCCCCAGCCCCAGCCCCAGCCGTTCCCGCAGCCCAGCCCAGCCCCATCCCCATCTCTGCCCCCAGCCTAGCCCCAGCCCCAGCCCAGCCCCAGCCCTGCCCCAGCCCAGCCCCAGCCCAGGCCCAGCCCCAGCCCCAGCCCCAGCCCCGGCCCCAGCCCTGCCCCAGCCCCCGCCCTGCCCCAGCCCCATCTCTGCACCGAACGCAGCCCCAGCCCAGCCCTAGCCCTGCCCCAGCTCTAGCCCCAGCCCTGCCCCCAGCCCCAGCCCCAGCCCTGCCCCAGGCCCAGCCCATCCCCTGCCCTGGACCCAGCCCCAGCCCCAGCCCTGCCCATGCCTTGGTTCCAGCCCCAGCCCCAGCCCTGCGCCATCCCTGCCCCAGCCCAAGGCCCAGCCTCAAGCCTAGTACTGCCCCAGCCCTGGCCCCAATCCAGCCCCAGCCCCAGCCCCACCCTCGCCACCAGCCCAGCCCCAGCCCCACCCTCGCCACCAGCCCAGCCCCAGTTCCAGCCCTGCCCCAGCCCTGCCCCTGCCCCGGCCACAGCCCAGCCCCAGACTCGGCCCCAGCCCAGCCCCAGTCCTAGCCCTGCCCCAGTCCCCGCCCCAGACCCAGCCACAGCCCCAGCCCTGTGCCAGCACTACCCCAACCCAGCCCTGGTCCCAGCCCAGCCCAAGCCCTTACCCAGCCCCCGCCCCCAGCCCAATCCTTGCCCCCCAGCCCAGCCCCAGCCCTGCCCCAGCCTAGCCCCAGCCCCAGCCTCTTCCCCAGCCCAGGCCCAGCCCTGCCCCAGCCCCAGCCCCACCCCAGCCTCATCCCCAGCCCAGGCCCAGCCCTGCCCCAGCCTAGCCCCAGCCCCAGCCTCTTCCCCAGCCCAGGCCCAGCCCTGGACCCAGCCCCAGCCCTGCCCCATCCCCAGCTCCAGCCCCAGCCCTGCCCTCAGACCAGCCCCAGCCCCAGCCCGGCCCCAGTTCTGCCCCAGCCCCAGACCCAGCCCTACCCTGCACCCATCCCCAGCCACCACCCAGCCCCAGCCCAGCCCTAGCCCCACCCTGGTCCCACCCAGCCCCAGGCCTGACCTCAGCCCTGCCCCAGCCCTGGCTCCTGCCCCAGCCCTGGCTCCAGCCCCAGCCCCAGCCCTGCCCAAGCTTTGGTTCCATCCCAGCCCCAGCCCTGCCCCAGCCTAGCCCCAGCCCCAGCCCAGCCCCTGCCCTGGACCCAGCCCCAGCCCCAGCCCCACCCCAGCCTCATCCCCAGCCACAGCCCTGCCCCAGCCACAGCCCTGCCCCAGCCCAGCCCCAGTCCCAGCCCAGCCCCTGCCCTGGACCCAGCCCCAGCCCAGCCCCAGCCCCAGCCCTAGACCCAGCCCCAGTTGCAGCCCCGGCCCCAGCCCAGCCCTAGCCCAGCCCCAGCCCCACCCTCAGCCCCAGCCCAGCTCCAGCCACAGCCCTGCCCCAGCCCTGGACCCAGCCCCAGCCCCAGCCCCACCCCCAGCCCCAGCCCCGGCCCCAACCCAGCCCTGCCCCAGCCCTGCCCCAGCCCCAGCCCTAGCCCAGCCCTGTCCTTAGCCCAGCCCCAGGCCCGGACCCAGCCCCGGCCTCAGCCCAGCCCTAACCCAGCCCTGCCCCAGCCCCCGCCCTGCCCCAGCCCCAGCCCTAGCCCAGCCCTGCCCTCAGTCCTGCCCCAGACCCAGCCTGTCCCCAGCCCTGTCCCCAGCCCCAGCCCAGCCCAGCCCCAGGCCTGACCTCAGCCCTGCCCCAGCCCTGGCTCCTGCCCCAGCCCTGGCTCCTGCCCCAGCCCTGGCTCCAGCCCCAGCCCCAGCCCCAGCCCTTCCCAAGCTTTGGTTCCACCCCAGCCCCAGCCCTGCGCCAACCCAGCCCCAGCCCAAGGCCCAGCCTCAAGCCTAGTCCTGCCCCAGCCCTGGCCCCAATCCAGCCCCAGCCCTACCCCTACCTCAGCCCTAGCCCCAGCCCTGTCCGCAGCCCCAGCCCAGCCCCAGCCCTGCCCCAGCCTAGCCCCATCCCCAGCCCAGCCCCTGCCCTGGACCCAGTCCCAGCCCCAGCCCAGCCCCAGCCCAGGCCCAGCCCTGGACCCAGCCCCAGCCCCAGTCCCAGCCCAGCCCCAGCCCTGGACCCAGCCCCAGTCGCAGCCCCAGCCCCAGCCCAGCCCTAGCCCAGCCCCTGCCCAGCTCCAGCCACAGCCCAGCCACAGCCCTGGACCCAGCCCCAGCCCAGCCCCAGCCCTAGCCCTGCCCTAGCCCAGCCCCAGCCCTGCCCCAGCCCTACCCCAGCACCAGCCCAGCCCCCAGCCCCAGCCCTGCCCAAGCCCAACCCCGGCCACAGCCGTGCCCCAGCCCTGGACCCATCCTCATCCCCAGCCCCAACCCCAGCCCCACCCTCGCCACCAGCCCAGCCCCAGCCCCAACCTTGGCCCCAGCCCAGCCCCAGTTCAAGCCCTGACCCAGCCCTGCCCCAGTCCCCGCCCCAGACCCAGCCACAGCCCCAGCCCTGTGCCAGCCCTACCCCAGCCCAGCCCCGGTCCCAGCCCAGCCCAAGCACTGGCCCAGCCCCAGCCCCAGCCCCATCCTTGCCCCCAGCCCAGCCCTAGCCCGGCCCCAGCTCCAGCCCCAGCCCCAGCCCCAGCCCCACACTCGGCCCCAGCCCAGCCCCTGCCCCAGCCCTGCCCCAGCCCAGCCCCAGCCCCAGCCCAGCCCCTACCCTGGACCCAGACCCAGCCCAGCCCCACCCCTGCCCCAGCCCCAGCCCCAGCCCCAGCCCAGCCCTAGCCCAGCCCCAGCCCCACCCTCAGCCCCAGCCCAGCTCCAGCCACAGCCCAGCCACAGCCCTGGACCCAGCCCCAGCCCTGCCCCATCCCCAGCCCTGCCCCAGCCCTGCCCTCAGACCAGCCCCAGCCCCAGCCCGGCCCCAGTTCTGCCCCAGCCCCAGACCCAGCCCCACCCTGCACCCATCCCCAGCCACCACCCAGCCCCAGCCCAGCCCTAGCCCCACCCTGGTCCCACCCAGCCCCAGGCCTGACCTCAGCCCTGCCCCAGCCCTGGCTCCTGCCCCAGCCCTGGCTCCAGCCCCAGCCCCAGCCCTGCCCAAGCTTTGGTTCCATCCCAGCCCCAGCCCTGCCCCAGCCTAGCCCCAGCCCCAGCCCAGCCCCTGCCCTGGACCCAGCCCCAGCCCCAGCCCCACCCCAGCCTCATCCCCAGCCACAGCCCTGCCCCAGCCACAGCCCTGCCCCGGCCCAGCCCCAGTCCCAGCCCAGCCCCTGCCCTGGACCCAGCCCCAGCCCAGCCCCAGCCCCAGCCCTAGACCCAGCCCCAGTTGCAGCCCCGGCCCCAGCCCAGCCCTAGCCCAGCCCCAGCCCCACCCTCAGCCCCAGCCCAGCTCCAGCCACAGCCCTGCCCCAGCCCTGGACCCAGCCCCAGCCCCAGCCCCACCCCCCGGCCCCAGCCCCGGCCCCAACCCAGCCCTGCCCCAGCCCTGACCCAGCCCCAGCCCTAGCCCAGCCCTGTCCTTAGCCCAGCCCCAGGCCCGGACCCAGCCCCGGCCTCAGCCCAGCCCTAACCCAGCCCTGCCCCAGCCCCCGCCCTGCCCCAGCCCCAGCCCTAGCCCAGCCCTGCCCTCAGTCCTGCCCCAGACCCAGCCTGGCCCCAGCCCTGTCCCCAGCCCCCAGCCCAGCCCAGCCCCAGGCCTGACCTCAGCCCTGCCCCAGCCCTGGCTCCTGCCCCAGCCCTGGCTCCAGCCCCAGCCCCAGCCCCAGCCCCAGCCCCAGCCCTTCCCAAGCTTTGGTTCCACCCCAGCCCCAGCCCTGCGCCAACCCAGCCCCAGCCCAAGGCCCAGCCTCAAGCCTAGTCCTGCCCCAGCCCTGGCCCCAATCCAGCCCCAGCCCTACCCCTACCTCAGCCCTAGCCCCAGCCCTGTCCGCAGCCCCAGCCCAGCCCCAGCCCTGCCCCAGCCTAGCCCCATCCCCAGCCCAGCCCCTGCCCTGGACCCAGCCCCAGCCCGGCCCCAGTTCTGCCCCAGCCCCAGACCCAGCCCCACCCTGCACCCATCCCCAGCCACCACCCAGCCCCAGCCCAGCCCTAGCCCCACCCTGGTCCCACCCAGCCCCAGGCCTGACCTCAGCCCTGCCCCAGCCCTGGCTCCTGCCCCAGCCCTGGCTCCAGCCCCAGCCCCAGCCCTGCCCAAGCTTTGGTTCCATCCCAGCCCCAGCCCTGCGCCAACCCAGCCCCAGCCCAAGGCCCAGCCTCAAGCCTAGTCCTGCCCCAGCCCTGGCCCCTATCCAGCCCCAGCCCTACCCCTACCTCAGCCCTAGCCCCAGCCCTGTCCGCAGCCCCAGCCCAGCCCCAGCCCTGCCCCAGTCCCAGCCCTGCCCCAGCCCTGCCCCAGCCTAGCCCCAGCCCCAGCCCAGCCCCTGCCCTGGACCCAGCCCCAGCCCCAGCCCCACCCCAGCCTCATCCCCAGCCACAGCCCTGCCCCAGCCACAGCCCTGCCCCGGCCCAGCCCCAGTCCCAGCCCAGCCCCTGCCCTGGACCCAGCCCCAGCCCAGCCCCAGCCCCAGCCCTAGACCCAGCCCCAGTTGCAGCCCCGGCCCCAGCCCAGCCCTAGCCCAGCCCCAGCCCCACCCTCAGCCCCAGCCCAGCTCCAGCCACAGCCCTGCCCCAGCCCTGGACCCAGCCCCAGCCCCAGCCCCACCCCCGGCCCCAGCCCCGGCCCCAACCCAGCCCTGCCCCAGCCCCAGCCCTAGCCCAGCCCTGTCCTTAGCCCAGCCCCAGGCCCGGACCCAGCCCCGGCCTCAGCCCAGCCCTAACCCAGCCCTGCCCCAGCCCCCGCCCTGCCCCAGCCCCAGCCCTAGCCCAGCCCTGCCCTCAGTCCTGCCCCAGACCCAGCCTGGCCCCAGCCCTGTCCCCAGCCCCAGACCCAGCCCCACCCTGCACCCATCCCCAGCCACCACCCAGCCCCAGCCCAGCCCTAGCCCCACCCTGGTCCCACCCAGCCCCAGGCCTGACCTCAGCCCTGCCCCAGCCCTGGCTCCTGCCCCAGCCCTGGCTCCAGCCCCAGCCCCAGCCCTGCCCAAGCTTTGGTTCCATCCCAGCCCCAGCCCTGCGCCAACCCAGCCCCAGCCCAAGGCCCAGCCTCAAGCCTAGTCCTGCCCCAGCCCTGGCACCTATCCAGCCCCAGCCCTACCCCTACCTCAGCCCTAGCCCCAGCCCTGTCCGCAGCCCCAGCCCAGCCCCAGCCCTGCCCCAGTCCCAGCCCTGCCCCAGCCCTGCCCCAGCCTAGCCCCAGCCCCAGCCCAGCCCCTGCCCTGGACCCAGCCCCAGCCCCAGCCCCACCCCAGCCTCATCCCCAGCCACAGCCCTGCCCCAGCCACAGCCCTGCCCCGGCCCAGCCCCAGTCCCAGCCCAGCCCCTGCCCTGGACCCAGCCCCAGCCCAGCCCCAGCCCCAGCCCTAGACCCAGCCCCAGTTGCAGCCCCGGCCCCAGCCCAGCCCTAGCCCAGCCCCAGCCCCACCCTCAGCCCCAGCCCAGCTCCAGCCACAGCCCTGCCCCAGCCCTGGACCCAGCCCCAGCCCCAGCCCCACCCCCGGCCCCAGCCCCGGCCCCAACCCAGCCCTGCCCCAGCCCCAGCCCTAGCCCAGCCCTGTCCTTAGCCCAGCCCCAGGCCCGGACCCAGCCCCGGCCTCAGCCCAGCCCTAACCCAGCCCTGCCCCAGCCCCCGCCCTGCCCCAGCCCCAGCCCTAGCCCAGCCCTGCCCTCAGTCCTGCCCCAGACCCAGCCTGGCCCCAGCCCTGTCCCCAGCCCCAGCCCAGCCCAGCCCCAGGCCTGACCTCAGCCCTGCCCCAGCCCTGGCTCCTGCCCCAGCCCTGGCTCCTGCCCCAGCCCTGGCTCCAGCCCCAGCCCCAGCCCCAGCCCCAGCCCTTCCCAAGCTTTGGTTCCACCCCAGCCCCAGCCCTGCGCCAACCCAGCCCCAGCCCAAGGCCCAGCCTCAAGCCTAGTCCTGCCCCAGCCCTGGCCCCAATCCAGCCCCAGCCCTACCCCTACCTCAGCCCTAGCCCCAGCCCTGTCCGCAGCCCTAGCCCAGCCCTAGCCCAGCCCCAGCCCCACCCTCAGCCCCAGCCCAGCTCCAGCCACAGCCCCCAGCCCCAGCCCTGCCCAAGCCCAACCCCGGCCACAGCCGTGCCCCAGCCCTGGACCCATCCTCATCCCCAGCCCCAACCCCAGCCCCACCCTCGCCACCAGCCCATCCCCAGCCCCAACCTTGGCCCCAGCCCAACCCCAGTTCAAGCCCTGACCCAGCCCTGCCCCAGTCCCCGCCCCAGACCCAGCCACAGCCCCAGCCCTGTGCCAGCCCTACCCCAGCCCAGCCCCGGTCCCAGCCCAGCCCAAGCACTGGCCCAGCCCCAGCCCCAGCCCCATCCTTGCCCCCAGCCCAGCCCTAGCCCGGCCCCAGCTCCAGCCCCAGCCCCAGCCCCAGCCCCACACTCGGCCCCCAGCCCAGCCCCTGCCCCAGCCCTGCCCCGGCCCAGCCCCAGCCCCAGCCCAGCCCCTACCCTGGACCCAGACCCAGCCCAGCCCCACCCCTGCCCCAGCCCCAGCCCCAGCCCCAGCCCAGCCCTAGCCCAGCCCCAGCCCCACCCTCAGCCCCAGCCCAGCTCCAGCCACAGCCCAGCCACAGCCCTGGACCCAGCCCCAGCCCTGCCCCATCCCCAACCCTGCCCCAGCCCTGCCCTCAGACCAGCCCCAGCCACAGCCCGGCCCCAGTTCTGCCCCAGCCCCAGACCCAGCCCCACCCTGCACCCATCCCCAGCCACCACCCAGCCCCAGCCCAGCCCTAGCCCCACCCTGGTCCCACCCAGCCCCAGGCCTGACCTCAGCCCTGCCCCAGCCCTGCCTCCTGCCCTAGCCCTGGCTCCAGCCCCAGCCCCAGCCCTGCCCAAGCTTTGGTTCCATCCCAGCCCCAGCCCTGCGCCAACCCAGCCCCAGCCCAAGGCCCAGCCTCAAGCCTAGTCCTGCCCCAGCCCTGGCCCCTATCCAGCCCCAGCCCTACCCCTACCTCAGCCCTAGCCCCAGCCCTGTCCGCAGCCCCAGCCCAGCCCCAGCCCTGCCCCAGCCTAGCCCCAGCCCCAGCCCAGCCCCTGCCCTGGACTCAGCCCCAGCCCCAGCCCCACCCCAGCCTCATCCCCAGCCACAGCCCTGCCCCAGCCACAGCCCTGCCCCGGCCCAGCCCCAGTCCCAGCCCCACCCCTGCCCTAGACCCAGCCCCAGCCCAGCCCCAGCCCCAGCCCTAGACCCAGCCCCAGTTGCAGCCCCGGCCCCAGCCCAGCCCTAGCCCAGCCCCAGCCCCACCCTCAGCCCCAGCCCAGCTCCAGCCACAGCCCTGCCCCAGCCCTGGACCCAGCCCCAGCCCCAGCCCCACCCCCGGCCCCAGCCCCGGCCCCAACCCAGCCCTGCCCCAGCCCTGACCCAGCCCCAGCCCTAGCCCAGCCCTGCCCTCAGTCCTGCCCCAGACCCAGCCTGGCCCCAGCCCTGTCCCCAGCCCCAGCCCAGCCCAGCCCCAGGCCTGACCTCAGCCCTGTCCCAGCCCTGGCTCCTGCCCCAGCCCTGGCTCCTGCCCCAGCCCTGGCTCCAGCCCCAGCCCCAGCCCTTCCCAAGCTTTGGTTCCACCCCAGCCCCAGCCCTGCGCCAACCCAGCCCCAGCCCAAGGCCCAGCCTCAAGCCTAGTCCTGCCCCAGCCCTGGCCCCAATCCAGCCCCAGCCCTACCCCTACCTCAGCCCTAGCCCCAGCCCTGTCCGCAGCCCCAGCCCAGCCCCAGCCCTGCCCCAGCCTAGCCCCAGCCCCAGCCCAGCCCCTGCCCTGGACCCAGTCCCAGCCCCAGCCCAGCCCCAGCCCAGGCCCAGCCCTAGACCCAGCCCCAGCCCCAGCCCCAGCCCCAGCCCAGCCCCTGCCCTGCACCCAGCCCCGGCCCCACCCCAGCCTCATCCCCAGCCCAGGCCCAGCCCTGCCCCAGCACAAGCCCCAGCCCCAGCCCCATCCGTTCCCGCAGCCCAGCCCAGCCCCATCCCCATCTCTGCCCCCAGCCCAGCCCCAGCCCCAGCCCTGCCCCAGCCCAGCCCCAGCCCCAGCCCCAGCCCAGGCCCAGCCCCAGCCCCAGCCCCAGCCCCAGCCCCGGCCCCAGCTCTGCACCGAACGCAGCCCCAGCCCAGCCCTAGCCCTGCTCCCAGCCCCAGCCCCAGCCCCACACTCGGCCCCAGCCCAGCTCCTACCCCAGCCCTGCCCTGGCCCAGCCCCAGCCCCAGCCCAGCCTCTACCCTGGACCCAGCCCCAGCCCAGCCCCAGCCCAGCCCCAGCCCTGCCCCAGCCCCAGCCCATCCCCTGCCCTGGACCCAGCCCCAGCCCCAGCCCTGCCCATGCCTTGGTTCCAGCCCCAGCCCCAGCCCTGCGCCATCCCAGCCCCAGACCAAGGCCCAGCCTCAAGCCTAGTACTGCCCCAGCCCTGGCCCCAATCCAGCCCCAGCCCCAGCCCCACCCTCGCCACCAGCCCAGCCCCAGTTCCAGCCCTGCCCCTGCCCCGGCCACGGCCCCGGCCCCAGACTCGGCCCCAGCCCAGCCCCAGTCCTAGCCCTGCCCCAGTCCCCGCCCCAGACCCAGCCACAGCCCCAGCCCTGTGCCAGCACTACCCCAACCCAGCCCTGGTCCCAGCCCAGCCCAACCCCTGGCTCAGCCCCCACCCCAGCCCAATCCTTGCCCCCAGCCCAGCCCCAGCCCTGCCCCAGCCTAGCCCCACCCCCGGCCCCAGCCCCGGCCCCAGCCCAGCCCTAGCTTAGCCCTGCCGTAGCCCCCGCCCTGCCCTCAGACCCAACCCCAGCTCTGGCCCCAGCCCTGTCCCCAGCCCCGGCCTCTGCCCTCAGCCCCAGCCCCAGCCCCACCCTCGGACCCAGGCCAGCCCCTGCCCCAGCCCTGCCCCGGCCCAACCCCATCCCCAGTCCAGCCCCTGCCCTGGACCCAGCCCCAGCCCTGCCCCAGCCCAGCCCCAGCCCAGCCCCAGCCCCATTTACAGCCACAGCCCAGCTCCAGCCACAGCCCAGCCACAGCCCTGGACCCAGCCCCAGCCCAGCCCCAGCCCAGCCCCAGCCCCATTCACAGCCACAGCCCAGCTCCAGCCACAGCCCAGCCACAGCCCTGGACCCAGCCCCAGCCCAGCCCCATCCCCAGTCCTGCCCCAGCCCTGCCCTCAGCCCAGCCCCAGCCCCAGCCCCGCCCCAGTCCTGCCCCAGCCCCGGCCCCAGCCCCACCCTGGTCCCAGCCCCAGCCCCAGCCCCAGCCCAGTCCAGCCCTGCCCCAGCCTAGCCCCAGCCCCAATCCAGCCCCTGCCCTGGACCCAGTCCCATCCCCAGCCACCGCCCAGCCTCAGTCCTGCCCCCAGCCCAACCCCAGCTCCACCCTGGACCCAGCCCCAGCCCCAGCCCTGCCCCAGCCTAGCCCCAGCCCCAGCCCAGCCCCACCCTGGACCCAGCCCCAGCCCCAGCCTAGCCCCAGCCTAGCCCCAGCCCCAGCCCAGCCCCACCCTGGACCCAGCCCCAGCCCCAGCCCCAGCCCAGCCCCTGCCCTGCACCCAGCCCCGGCCCCACCCCAGCCTCATCCCCAGCCCAGGCCCAGCCCTGCCCCAGCCCAAGCCCCAGCCCCATCCGTTCCCGCAGCCCAGCCCAGCCCCACCCCATCTCTGCCCCCAGCCCAGCCCCAGCCCCAGCCCCAGCCCAGGCCCAGCCCTGGACCCAGCCCCAGCCCCAGCCCCCTCCCAGTCCCAACCCCGGCCCCAGCCCCGGCCCCAGCCCAGCACCAACCGCAGCCCTGCCCCAGCCCCAGCCCTGCCCCGACCCAGCCCTAGCCCCAGCCCAGCCCCTGCCCTGGACCCAGCCCATGCCCAGGACCCAGCCCTAGCCCAGCCCAGCCCCAGCCCTGCCCCAGCCCAACCCCAGCACCAGCCCAGCCCCCAGCCTCGGCCCTGCCCAAGCCCAACCCCGGCCACAGCCCTGCCCCAGCCCTGGACCCAGCCCCAGCCCCAGCCCCAACCTTGGCCCCAGCCCAGCCCCAGTTCAAGCCCTGACCCTGTCCCCGCCCCAGACCCAGCCACAGCCCCAGCCCTGTGCCAGCCCTACCCCAGCCCAGCCCCAGCCACCACCCAGCCCCAGCCCTGCCCCCAGCCCAGCCCTAGCCCCACCCTGGACCCAGCCCCAGCCCCTGCCCTGCCCCAGCCCTTCCCCAGCCTAGTCCCAGTCCCAGCCCAGCCCGTCCCCTGGACCCAGCCCCAGCCCCACCCCAGCCTCATCCCCAGCCCAGGCCCAGCCCTGCCCCGGCCCAGCCCCAGACCCAGCCCCAGCCCCAGCCCCAGCCCAGCCCCAGACCTGCCCCAGCCTAGCACCAGCCCCAGTCCATACCCTGCCCTGGACCCAGTCCCAGCCCCAGCCCAGCCCCAGCCCAGCCCCAGCCACCACCCAGCCCCAGCCCTGCCCCCAGCCCAGCCCTAGCCCCACCCTGGACCCAGCCCCAGCCCCAGCCCTGCCCCAGCCCTGTCCCAGCCTAGCCCGAGCCCCAGCCCAGCCCCTGCCCTGGACCCAGCCCCAGCCCCACCCCAGCCTCATCCCCAGCCACAGCCCTGCCCCAGCCCCAGCCCTGCCCCAGCCCAGCCCCAGTCCCAGCCCAGCCCCTGCCCTGGACCCAGCCCCAGCCCAGCCCGAGCCCCAGCCCCAGCCCAGCTCCAGCCCTGCCCCAGCCCCAGCCCCAGCCCCAGCCCAACCCCAGCCCTGGACCCAGACCCAGTCGCAGCCCCAGCCCCAGCCCAGCCCCAGCCCCACCCTCAGCCCCAGCCCAGCTCCAGCCACAGCCCAGCCCCTGCCCTGGACCCAGCCCCCGCCAAGCCCCAGCCCCAGCCACAGCCCAGCCTCAGCCCTGGACCCAGCCCCAGCCCAGCCCCAGCCCTAGCCCTGCCCTAGCCCAGCCCCTACCCTGTCCCAGCCCAACCCCAGCCCCAGCCCAGCCCCCAGCCCCGGCCCTGCCCCAGCCCAAACCCCATCCTTGCCCCCAGCCCAGCCCTAGCCCTGCCCCAGTCCCAGCCCCAGCCCAGCCCCACCCAGGACCCAGCCCCAGCCCCAGCCCAGCCCCTGCCCTGGACCCAGCCCCGGCCCCACCCCAGCCTCATCCCCAGCCCAGGCCCAGCCCTGCCCCAGCCCAAGCCCCAGCCCCAGCCCCAGCCGTTCCCGCAGCCCAGCCCAGCCCCATCCCCATCTCTGCCCCCAGCCTAGCCCCAGCCCCAGCCCAGCCCCAGCCCTGCCCCAGCCCCAGCCCCAGCCCCAGCCCCAGCCCAACCCCAGCCCTGGACCCAGCCCCAGTCGCAGCCCCGGCCCCAGCCCAGCCCCAGCCCCACCCTCAGCCCCAGCCCAGCTCCAGCCCCAGCCCAGCCCCAGCCCTGCCCCAGCCCCAGCCCCAGCCCCAGCCCAGCCCTAGCCCAGCCCCAGCCCCACCCTCAGCCCCAGCCCAGCTCCAGCCACAGCCCAGCCACAGCCCCACCCTCAGCCCCAGCCCTGCCCCAGCCTTGCCCTCAGCCCAGCCCCAGCCCCACCCTGGACCCAGCCCCAGGGCCAGCCCTGCCCCAGCCCTGCCCCAGCCTAGCCCCAGCCCCAGTCCATACCCTGCCCTGGACCCAACCCCAGCCCCGCCCCAGCCTCATCCCCAGCCACAGCCCAGCCCCAGCCCTGCCCCAGCCTAGCACCAGCCCCAGTCCATACCCTGCCCTGGACCCAGTCCCAGCCCCAGCCCCAGCCCCAGCCCTGCCCCAGCCTAGCACCAGCCCCAGCCCTAGCCCCACCCTGGACCCAGCCCCAGCCCCAGCCCTGCCCCAGCCCTGTCCCACCCCAGCCTCATCCCCAGCCACAGCCCTGCCCCAGCCCCAGCCCTGCCCCTGCTCAGCCCCAGTCCCAGCCCAGCCGCTGCCCTGGACCCAGCCCCAGCCCAGCCCCAGCCCCAGCCCCAGCCCAGCCCCAGCCACCACCCAGCCCCAGCCCTGCCCCCAGCCCAGCCCCAGCCCCACCCTGGACCCAACCCCAGCCCCGCCCCAGCCTCATCCCCAGCCACAGCCCTGCCCCAGCCCCAGCCCTGCCCCAGCCCAGCCCCAGCCCCAGCCCAGCCCCTGCCCTGGACCCAGCCCCCGCCAAGCCCCAGCCCCAGCCTCAGCCCAGCCTCAGCCCTGGACCCAGCCCCAGCCCAGCCCCAGCCCTAGCCCTGCCCTAGCCCAGCCCCAGCCCTGTCCCAGCCCAACCCCAGCCCCAGCCCAGACCCCAGCCCCGGCCCTGCCCCAGCCCAAACCCCATCCTTGTCCCCAGCCCAGCCCTAGCCCTGCCCCAGTCCCAGCCCCAGCCCAGCCCCACCCAGGACCCAGCCCCAGCCCCAGCCCAGCCCCTGCCCTGGACCCAGCCCCGGCCCCACCCCAGCCTCATCCCCAGCCCAGGCCCAGCCCTGCCCCAGCCCAAGCCCCAGCCCCAGCCCCAGCCCCAGCCCCCGCCGTTCCCGCAGCCCAGCCCAGCCCCATCACCATCTCTGCCCCCAGCCTAGCCCCAGCCCCAGCCCAGCCCCAGCCCTGCCCCAGCCCCAGCCCCAGCCCCAGCCCCAGCCCAACCCCAGCCCTGGACCCAGCCCCAGTCGCAGCCCCGGCCCCAGCCCAGCCCCAGCCCCACCCTCAGCCCCAGCCCAGCTCCAGCCACAGCCCAGACCCAGCCCTGGACCCAACCCCGGACCCAACCCCAGCCCCGCCCCAGCCTCATCCCCAGCCACAGCCCAGCCCCAGCCCCAGCCCAGCCCCTGCCCTGGACCCAGCCCCCGCCAAGCCCCAGCCCCAGCCACAGCCCAGCCTCAGCCCTGGACCCAGCCCCGGCCCAGCCCCAGCCCTAGCCCTGCCCTAGCCCAGCCCCAGCCCTGTCCCAGCCCAACCCCAGCCCCAGCCCAGCCCCCAGCCCCGGCCCTGCCCCAGCCCAAACCCCATCCTTGCCCCCAGCCCAGCCCTAGCCCTGCCCCAGTCCCAGCCCCAGCCCAGCCCCACCCAGGACCCAGCCCCAGCCCCAGCCCGGCCCCAGTTCTGCCCCAGCCCCAGACCCAGCCCCACCCTGCACCCAGCCCCAGCCCCAGCCCAGCCCCAGCCCTGCCCCAGCCTAGCCACAGCCCCAGTCCATACCCTGCCCTGGACCCAGTCCCAGCCCCAGCCCAGCCCCAGCCCAGCCCCAGCCACCACCCAGCCCCAGCCCTGCCCCCAGCCCAGCCCCAGCCCCACCCTGGACCCAGCCCCAGCCCCAGCCCTGCCCCAGCCCTGCCCCAGCCTAGCCCCAGCCCCAGCCCATCCCCTCCCCTGGACCCAACCCCAGCCCCGCCCCAGCCTCATCCCCAGCCACAGCCCAGCCCCGCCCCAGCCCTGCCCCTGCCCTGGACCCAGCCCCCGCCAAGCCCCAGCCCTAGCCCTGCCCTAGCCCAGCCCCAGCCCTTTCCCAGCCTAACCCCAGCCCCAGCCCAGCCCCCAGCCCCGGCCCTGCCCCAGCCCAACCTCGGCCACAGCCCTGCCCCAGCCCTGGACCCAGCCCCAGCCCCAGCCCCAACCTTGGCCCCAGCCCAGCCCCAGTTCAAGCCCTGACCCAGTCCCCGGCCCAGACCCAGCCACAGCCCCAGCCCTGTGCCAGCCCTACCCCAGCCCAGCCCCAGCCACCACCCAGCCCCAGCCCTGCCCCAGCCCAGCCCCAGCCCCACCCTGGACCCAGCCCCAGCCCCTGCCCTGCCCCAGCCCTTCCCCAGCCTAGCCCCAGCCCCAGCCCATCCCGTGCCCTGGACCCAGCCCCAGCCCCACCCCAGCCTCATCCCCAGCCCAGGCCCAGCCCTGCCCCGGCCCAGCCCCAGACCCAGCCCCAGCCGCAGCCCCAGCCCAGCCCCAGCCCTGCCCCAGCCTAGCACCAGCCCCAGTCCATACCCTGCCCTGGACCCAGTCCCAGCCCCAGCCCAGCCCCAGCCCAGCCCCAGCCACCACCCAGCCCCAGCCCTGCCCCCAGCCCAGCCCTAGCCCCACCCTGGACCCAGCCCCAGCCCCAGCCCTGCCCCAGCCCTGCCCCAGCCTAGCCCCAGCCCCAGCCCAGCCCCTGCCCTGGACCCAGCCCCAGCCCCACCCCAGCCTCATCCCCAGCCACAGCCCTGCCCCAGCCCCAGCCCTGCCCCAGCCCAGCCCCAGTCCCAGCCCAGCCCCTGCCCTGGACCCAGCCCCAGCCCTGGACCCAGCCCCAGCCCCAGCCCAGCCCCAGCCACCACCCAGCCCCAGCCCTGCCCCCAGCCCAGCCCCAGCCCCACCCTGGACCCAACCCCAGCCCCGCCCCAGCCTCATCCCCAGCCACAGCCCTGCCCCAGCCCCAGCCCTGCCCCAGCCCAGCCCCAGCCCCAGCCCAGCCCCTGCCCTGGACCCAGCCCCAGCCCAGCCCCAGCCCTAGCCCTGCCCTAGCCCAGCCCCAGCCCTGTCCCAGCCCAACCCCAGCCCCAGCCCAGCCCCCAGCCCCGGCCCTGCCCCAGCCCAACCTCGGCCACAGCCCTGCCCCAGCCCAGGACCCAGCCCCAGCCCCGGCCTCAGCCCAGCCCTAACCTAGCCCTGTCCCAGCCCCAGGCCTAGCCCAGCCATGCCTTAAGCCCAGCCCCAGCCCTGGACCAAGCCCCAGCCCTGAGCCGAACCCAGCCCCAGCCTGGCCCCTGCCCTGCCCTAGCTCTGGCCCTAGCCCTGTCCCCAGCCTCGGCCCGTGCCCCTGCCCCAATCCCAGTCCTGCCCCATCCCAGCCCCCAGCCCCAGCCCTACCCTCAGCCCAACCCTGCCCTCAGCCCAGCCCCAGACCCAGCCTAGCCCCGGCACTGTCCCTAGCCCCAGCCACAGCCCTAGCCCAGCCCTGTCCGCAGCCCCAGCCCCATCCCCAGCCCCAACCTTGGCCCCAGCCCAGCCCCAGTTCCAGCCCTGTGCCAGCCCTACCCCAGCCCAGCCCCGGTCCCAGCCCAGCTCAAACCCTGGCCCAGCCCCAGCCCCAGCCCCATCCTTGCCCCCAGCCCATCCCCTGCCCTGGACCCAGCCCCAGCCCTGCCCATGCCTTGGTTCCAGCCCCAGCCCCAGCCCTGCGCCATCCCAGCCCCAGCCCAAGGCCCAGCCTCAAGCCTAGTACTGCCCCAGCCCTGGCCCCAATCCAGCCCCAGCCCCAGCCCCACCCTCACCACCAGCCCAGCCCAAGCCCCAACCTTGGCCCCAGCCCAGCCCCAGTTCCAGCCCTGCCCCAGCCCTGCCCCTGCCCCGGCCACGGCCCCGGCCCCAGACTCGGCCCCAGCCCTGCCCCAGTCCTAGCCCTGTCCCAGTCCCCGCCCCAGACCCAGCCACAGCCCCAGCCCTGTGCCAGCACTACCCCAACCCAGCCCTGGTCCCAGCCCAGCCCAAGCCCTGGCCCAGCCCCCGCCCCAGCCCAATCCTTGCCCCCAGCCCAGCCCCAGCCCTGCCCCAGCCTAGCCCCAGCCCCAGCCTCTTCCCCAGCCCAGGCCCAGCCCTGCCCCAGCCCCAGCCCCACCCCCGGCCCCAGCCCCGGCCCCAGCCCAGCCCTAGCTTAGCCCTGCCGCAGCCCCTGCCCTGCCCTCAGACCCAGCCCCAGCTCTGGCCCCAGCCCTGTCCCCAGCCCCGGCCTCTGCCCTCAGCCCCAGCCCCAGCCCCACCCTCGGACCCAGGCCAGCCCCTGCCCCAGCCCTGCCCCGGCCCAACCCCATCCCCAGTCCAGCCCCTGCCCTGGACCCAGCCCCAGCCCTGCCCCAGCCCAGCCCCAGCCCAGCCCCAGCCCCATTCACAGCCACAGCCCAGCTCCAGCCACAGCCCAGCCACAGCCCTGGACCCAGCCCCAGCCCAGCCCCATCCCCAGTCCTGCCCCAGCCCTGCCCTCAGCCCAGCCCCAGCCCCAGCCCCGCCCCAGTCCAGCCCCAGCCCCGGCCCCAGCCCCACCCTGGTCCCAGCCCCAGCCCCAGCCCAGTCCAGCCCTGCCCCCGCCTAGCCCCAGCCCCACTCCAGCCCCTGCCCTGGACCCAGTCCCATCCCCAGCCACCGCCCAGCCTCAGTCCTGCCCCCAGCCCAACCCCAGCTCCACCCTGGACCCAGCCCCAGCCCCAGCCCAGCCCCACCCTGGACCCAGCCCCAGCCCCAGCCTAGCCCCAGCCCCAGCCCAGCCCCACCCTGGACCCAGCCCCAGCCCCAGCCCCAGCCCAGCCCCTGCCCTGCACCCAGCCCCGGCCCCACCCCAGCCTCATCCCCAGCCCAGGCCCAGCCCTGCCCCAGCCCAAGCCCCAGCCCCATCCGTTCCCGCAGCCCAGCCCAGCCCCACCCCATCTCTGCCCCCAGCCCAGCCCCAGCCCCAGCCCTGCCCCAGCCCAGCCCCAGCCCCAGCCCAGGCCCAGCCCTGGACCCAGCCCCAGCCCCAGCCCCCTCCCAGTCCCCGCCCCAGCCCCATCCCCAGCCCCAACCCCGGCCCCAGCCCCGGCCCCAGCCCAGCACCAACCGCAGCCCTGCCCCAGCCCCAGCCCTGCCCAGTCCCAGCCCCAGCCCCAGCCCAGCCCCTGCCCTGGACCCAGCCCCTGCCCAGGACCCAGCCGTAGCCCAGCCCAGCCCAGCCCCAGCCCTGCCCCAGCCCAACCCCAGCACCAGCCCAGCCCCCAGCCTCGGCCCTGCCCAAGCCCAACCCCGGCCACAGCCCTGCCCCAGCCCTGGACCCAGCCCCAGCCCCACCCCCAACCTTGGCCTCAGCCCAGCCCCAGTTCAAGCCCTGACCCAGTCCCCGCCCCAGACCCAGCCCCAGCCCAGCCCGTGCCCTGGACCCAGCCACAGACCCACCCCAGCCTCATCCCCAGCCCAGGCCCAGCCCTGCCCCGGCCCAGACCCAGACCCAGCCCCAGCCCTGCCCCAGCCTAGCACCAGCCCCAGTCCAGACCCTGCCCTGGACCCAGTCCCAGCCCCAGCCCAGCCCCAGCCCAGCCCCAGCCACCACCCAGCCCCAGCCCTGCCCCCAGCCCAGCCCTAGCCCCACCCTGGACCCAGCCCCAGCCCCAGCCCTGCCCCAGCCCTGTCCCAGCCTAGCCCCAGCCCCAGCCCAGCCCCTGCCCTGGACCCAGTCCCAGCCCCACCCCAGCCTCATCCCCAGCCACAGCCCTGCCCCAGCCCCAGCCCTGCCCCAGCCCAGCCCCAGCCCTGGACCCAGCCCCAGTCGCAGCCCCGGCCCCAGCCCAGCCCTAGCCCAGCCCCAGCCCCACCCTCAGCCCCAGCCCAGCTCCAGCCACAGCCCAGCCACAGCCCTGGACCCAGCCCCAGCCCAGCCCCAGCCCTAGCCCTGCCCTAGCCCAGCCCCAGCCCTGCCCCAGCCCTACCCCAGCACCAGCCCAGCCCCCAGCCCCAGCCCTGCCCAAGCCCAACCCCGGCCACAGCCGTGCCCCAGCCCTGGACCCATCCTCATCCACTGCCCCAACCCCAGCCCCACCCTCGCCACCAGCCCAGCCCCAGCCCCAACCTTGGCCCCAGCCCAGCCCCAGTTCAAGCCCTGACCCAGCCCTGCCCCAGTCCCCGCCCCAGACCCAGCCACAGCCCCAGCCCTGTGCCAGCCCTACCCCAGCCCAGCCCCGGTCCCAGCCCAGCCCAAGCACTGGCCCAGCCCCAGCCCCAGCCCAAGCCCCAGCCCCAGCCCCATCCTTGCCCCCAGCCCAGCCCTAGCCCGGCCCCAGCTCCAGCCCCAGCCCCAGCCCCAGCCCCACACTCGGCCCCAGCCCAGCCCCTGCCCCAGCCCTGCCCCGGCCCAGCCCCAGCCCCAGCCCAGCCCCTACCCTGGACCCAGACCCAGCCCAGCCCCACCCTCAGCCCCAGCCCAGCTCCAGCCACAGCCCAGCCACAGCCCTGGACCCAGCCCCAGCCCTGCACCATCCCCAGCTCCAGCCCCAGCCCTGCCCTCAGACCAGCCCCAGCCCCAGCCCGGCCCCAGTTCTGCCCCAGCCCCAGACCCAGCCCCACCCTGCACCCATCCCCAGCCACCACCCAGCCCCAGCCCAGCCCTAGCCCCACCCTGGTCCCACCCAGCCCCAGGCCTGACCTCAGCCCTGCCCCAGCCCTGGCTCCTGCCCCAGCCCTGGCTCCAGCCCCAGCCCCAGCCCTGCCCAAGCTTTGGTTCCATCCCAGCCCCAGCCCTGCGCCAACCCAGCCCCAGCCCAAGGCCCAGCCTCAAGCCTAGTCCTGCCCCAGCCCTGGCCCCTATCCAGCCCCAGCCCTACCCCTACCTCAGCCCTAGCCCCAGCCCTGTCCGCAGCCCCAGCCCAGCCCCAGCCCTGCCCCAGCCTAGCCCCATCCCCAGCCCAGCCCCTGCCCTGGACCCAGTCCCAGCCCCAGCCCAGCCCCAGCCCAGCCCCAGTCCCAGCCCTGCCCCAGCCCTGCCCCAGCCTAGCCCCAGCCCCAGCCCAGCCCCTGCCCTGGACCCAGCCCCAGCCCCAGCCCCACCCCAGCCTCATCCCCAGCCACAGCCCTGCCCCAGCCACAGCCCTGCCCCGGCCCAGCCCCAGTCCCAGCCCAGCCCCTGCCCTGGACCCAGCCCCAGCCCAGCCCCAGCCCCAGCCCTAGACCCAGCCCCAGTTGCAGCCCCGGCCCCAGCCCAGCCCTAGCCCAGCCCCAGCCCCACCCTCAGCCCCAGCCCAGCTCCAGCCACAGCCCTGCCCCAGCCCTGGACCCAGCCCCAGCCCCAGCCCCACCCCCGGCCCCAGCCCTGGCCCCAACCCAGCCCTGCCCCAGCCCTGACCCAGCCCCAGCCCTAGCCCAGCCCTGTCCTTAGCCCAGCCCCAGGCCCGGACCCAGCCCCGGCCTCAGCCCAGCCCTAACCCAGCCCTGCCCCAGCCCCCGCCCTGCCCCAGCCCCAGCCCTAGCCCAGCCCTGCCCTCAGTCCTGCCCCAGACCCAGCCTGGCCCCAGCCCTGTCCCCAGCCCCAGCCCAGCCCAGCCCCAGGCCTGACCTCAGCCCTGCCCCAGCCCTGGCTCCTGCCCCAGCCCTGGCTCCAGCCCCAGCCCCAGCCCCACCCCTGGCCCCAGCCCCGGCCCCAACCCAGCCCTGCCCCAGCCCTGACCCAGCCCCAGCCCTAGCCCAGCCCTGTCCTTAGCCCAGCCCCAGGCCTGGACCCAGCCCCGGATTCAGCCCAGCCCTAACCCAGCCCTGCCCCAGCCCCAGCCCTGGCCCCAGCCCCGGCCCCAACCCAGCCCTGCCCTCAGTCCTGCCCCAGACCCAGCCTGGCCCCAGCCCTGTCCCCAGCCCCAGCCCAGCCCAGCCCCAGGCCTGATCTCAGCCCTGCCCCAGCCCTGGCTCCTGCCCCAGCCCTGGCTCCAGCCCCAGCCCCAGCCCTGCCCAAGCTTTGGTTCCATCCCAGCCCTAGCCCTGCGCCAACCCAGCCCCAGCCCAAGCCCCAGCCTCAAGCCTAGTCCTGCCCCAGCCCTGGCCCCTATCCAGCCCCAGCCCTACCCCTACCTCAGCACTAGCCCCAGCCCTGTCCGCAGCCCCAGCCCAGCCCCAGCCCTGCCCCAGCCTAGCCCCAGCCACAGCCCAGCCCCAGCCCTGCCCCCAGCCCAGCCCCAGCCCCACCCTGGACCCAGCCCCAGCCCCAGCCCTGCCCCAGCCCTGCCCCAGCCTAGCCCCAGCCCCAGCCCAGCCTCTGCCCTGGACCCAGCCCCAGCCCCACCCCAGCCTCATCCCTAGCCCAGGCCCAGCCCTGCCCCAGCCCAAGCCCCAGCCCCAGCCCCACCCCAGCCTCATCCCCAGCCCAGGCCCAGCCCTGCCCCAGCCCAAGCCCCACCCTCAGCCTCAGCCCCAGCCCCAGCCCCATCCGTTCCCCCAGCCCTGCCCAGCCCCATCCCCATCCCTGCCCCCAGCCCAGCCT
The DNA here is from genome assembly GCF_026170545.1 of Melanerpes formicivorus. Lineage (NCBI taxonomy): Eukaryota > Metazoa > Chordata > Aves > Piciformes > Picidae > Melanerpes > Melanerpes formicivorus. Next base: position 48,431 of record NW_027143202.1, read on the forward strand.
CATCCCCAGCCCAGGCCCAGCCCTGCCCTATCCCCAGCCCCACCCCCGTCCCCAGCCTCTGCCCCAGCAGATGGACAGTATGAACAGCCAATGAAATTGTTTAGAAGGGGTGGACTGTCACCGGCTGAGGCTGTCCCCTTAAGAAAGGGAATATGGTGGACGGAAGTTGGTAAACGGAAAGAATAATCTAAACTAATTTCATTGGAAGAGTGCGGAGGAAGCACCTTCTGAACTGGGAGTGTAGGAAAGATATCCTGGGCACTCCGGCACTGTATCTTGAGTCTTGCTTCCGCCTCTTCTTTGGGTAGCAGCTCTTTCTCTGCTGGGCTTTCTGCCAAGTCTTCGGCCTTGAAACCGATAAGATAGAAGGCCTGTATTGACTCCTTTCCAATTAACACAAACTGCTTCTAACTTTTTTTCCTCTCTTTCTCTTTCTATCCCATTCTGGGGAAAGGGGGGGAGAGAGGGGAGAGCGGAGGTGGGGAACCCCCTCTGCCGAGGGGGGTCACTCTCATTTCTGTGTTACTCTGTTGTATATCTTTGTATATATTGTAGATATTGTAAATTTGTATATATTCCCCTGCATATCCTACATTGCTTTGCAAATATAGCTCCACTGCCTTGCTAATTCAGCTTGTGAGTTTTTTTTTCCTTTCCCTTCAATTTTTCTTTCCCTTTACTTTACAAGGGGTAAGGGAGGAAGCTTCTTGGCCTTACCCTTCCACCCCACCACAGGCAGGGACGACAGCACTCAATATGAGTGATAGTAATCATCCAACTTTATTGTTCCACACTTCATTATTTATAGTCTTATCTTATGCATAGGTAATTTTATTCTAATTTAACACATACTATTGGTTGCTCTCTAAAAGGTTACATCATTGTTTTCACAACTTTGGAATTTCTTCTGCTCGGTCTAATTGCTCTCTTTCCCAGATCTCGCCTCCTCCTTATCTTGCTTGCCTCCCATCTCAGGGGCAGCTGGACTTCAGCATACCAAGCAATCAGCACTTCCCCACATCTCCTACTCCACCGCTATATTATCAACAGAGAATTCTTCAAGGCCTGAATTGCACAGGCGTTCCTGGGACCCAAGGCCCCTCTTGCTCAAAACAAACCCCAACAAATTCCCCCCGTTTTTCTTTTGTGCAAGTAAGGCCTTGGAGGTTATCCTTTGAACACTTTGCATAATACAATTATAAACAAGTTTAACAATAATCAAAATTAGTACAATAATACCTAAAAACCTTAAAGCTTCTTTTATCAATTGTATAACCCACTGTGCCATATTCCCAAACATTGATCTTAACCAATCATCTAAGGGACTTTTTGTAATTGTAACAGCATGTGTATGATTCTTCAGCCACCTAATCTCAGCATGCATCGACACTCCATGATCCGACAAGTTAAAACAACACATTCCTTCAAAATCTTCACATCCATGCCCTTGAGCCAACAACAGAAAATCAATTGCAGCACGATTTTGCAGTAATGCGTGCTTCAATGATTTTTGATCTAACAATAACCCTTCTAACACCTGAGTGGTAACATTTGCATTTTTTACTGACCAACACGCTAATTTTTCTACTGCACTCAAGGCTTTTCCTGCAGCGGCACCTGGCACAATTACACTTACAAAGGCTCTCATTGCATACCCCCATAATGCCACTTGGTCATTACAATTTGATGGTAATTGTTCAATTGTGCGTTTTTTCTGCTGTTTTATTTGCTTTAAAAGTTTTAACCACTGAGTCTGAGAAGGTGCTATTATGGATAAAGACCCCAAATAACAGGGACCCCCCACTGGGTTAGCTGGAATTCCCTGCCAGGCACGATCTCCACAAATCGAAAATATACCTGGTGGCAATGCTTTTGCTATATGATTATTCCATAAAAGGGCTATATTTTTGTTCTTAATTGTTGAAGTCCCTGCACTGAGATCTTGAGCTCCATATGCACCCCACAGTTTTGGCACGATGAGACCTTTTATGGTTGCTTTGTCATTCCATCCACAACAGTCACCATACACGTTATATGGTCTTTTGGGACAAACGTCAGTCCATCCCTGAGAGTTGCTTTGTATCCCAACTGGCACTTTCCCCCAACCTTCTAACACTTGCTCAAAACCTTGCTGTCCTTTAAACACACCTCCAACCACAATACACGTTCAAGTCCAGTTTCTCGATGCATTGCCAACCTGCTGAGAGCCCAATAATCGCAGTTCTTCAGGATCATACGGTAACCGCTGAGTCGGTCCCTTAATCAATAATGCACTACAATTTGCCACTTCACTCTCATTACTACAATTATTACTACTATAATTAACAAACATATTTACATCAAATCTGGGTATCCCTATCAGACACATCTGAAAAGGTTCACCCACAGTCTGAAGGCTCAAACAAAATTCATTACTGCCTGTCCTGTTGGGCCATGTTACCTATACAAGGCACAAAGCTTAAGCTGAACTAGATAGAATGCTCTAACAGACCTGGCATAATGCATGGTCAAAGATAACAGACATTGTAAAGAAGAACTTAGATCTTAGCAGTTCTGATCTTTACATTTCACTCCTCTTACTGACAGAGAAGACTTGATTCTGCATGAACACATTGCACACAGAGATTGAGGCACAAATGCAATCCTTAGCACTGTCTCTTGTAATCTGCTTTAGGGTTATCTTGCATCTTTATTTTCTCTAGGATGGTCAAAAATCATTAATTGTTTAATGGCAGCAAGATTTCTTTCATCTGTAAAGGTAGATCTGGCCAGGCTCTAGCTTCACAGACAGAAAACTTGCAGGCAAGCAGCAAGAGCAAAAGAGCTTCATTGCTTTGCCCAACATAAAATTACCCATAATAATGTGTTTTGCTCATCCTAGTAACACTGATCTCTTATTGGGACCATTGAAAAAACACCTTTTTTGTTTTGCTATGGGCTATTCTCTCTTCCCCCTTTGTATTTATTTATTTGTTTGTTTGTTGATGTTTTCAACCCAAAATGAAAATGCATGTTGTGTTGTTACGAGTTTTGATTTTCCCTCTAGGTGTGTAAAATTATAGCAAACTGGTGAGATAACAGATAAGTCCCTGTGAACATTTTCTCTAATCACACAACAATCAACCAACCATAACATTCAGTCCTAATTCACATGTGTCGTGGGTTTGGAAGGGGTAAGGCCAAGAAGCCTCCTCCCTTCCCCCTTGTAAGGTAAAAGGGAAAAAAAATTGAAGGGAAAGGAAAAAAAAACTCACAAGCTGAATTAGCAAAGCAGTGGAGCTATATTTACAAAGCAATGTAGGATTTGCAGGGGGATATTTACAAATTTACAATATCTACAATATATACAAAGATATACAACAGAGTAACACAGAAATGAGAGTGACCCCCCTCGGACAGAGAGGGGTTCCCCACCTCCGCCCTCCCCTCTCTTCCCCCCCTTTCCCCAGAATGGGATAGAAAGAGAAAGAGAGGAAAAAAAATTAGAAGCAGTTTGTGTTAATTGGAAAGGAGTTAATACAGGCCTTATCAATTTTGTCAGTTTGAAGGCCGGAGCCTTGGCAGAAAGCCCAGCACAGAAAGCTGCTGCACGAAGAAGAGGCGGAAGCAAGACTGAAGATAAGGTGCTGGAAAAACCCAGTATAGTCCCAGCTCAGAAGGTGCTTCCTCCCACTTCACCAATGAAATTAGTTTAGACTATTCCTTCCGTTTACCAACTTCCGTCCACCATATTGCCTTTCTTAAGGGGGCAACGTCAACCGGCCACAGTCCACCCCTTCTAAACAATTTCATTGGCTGTTCATACTGTCCATCCAATCCACAACGATATTTACAGTTCGTGAGTAAAGTTCATAGTCCATTCCGGCTATGCTCAGATGTAGATGATTCAAAAGTCCAAGAAAATCAGAAAATGAGAAAAATGGAAAACAGTTCATTTCTTCACCGACGAAGCAAAGAAAAGGGAAAGAGGGATTCTCAGGGTCTCTTAGTTGACTCAGGGCTCTCAGGGATCTCAGGGTTCGTGCACCGTAGATTCCTCGTTGGTTCTTCCTTTGGACGCGATGTAGCTGTACAGCAGTTTGAAATTAACCTCTTTCAGCTAAAGTTAAATTTCTTTGCGGAATACACTGAATTTCACCATTCTCTTGCATTACCCAATAAGTGTGACCCGGACCTTCAGCTGAAACCACCCCTCGGACAGGTTTAGCCTCTCCTGAGGGTGAAAATAGCCAAACAGTTTTACCTAACAGATTTTTTTCTCTAACAACAGGAACTCTATCACCTTCTACTTTCCGTAGCAAATCTGAATGTGCAGGTCCAGCTCGGTTCACTGAGCCTCTACTATTTACCAGCCAGGTTGCTTGTGCTAAATGTTTTTCCCAGTTTTTCAAAGATCCACCTCCCATGGCTTTGAGAGTGGTCTTCAACAAACCGTTGTAGCGTTCAATCTTCCCTGAAGCTGGTGCATAGTAGGGAATATGGAATATCCACTCAATACCATGCTCTTTTGCCCAGTTCTTTACAAGGTTGTTCTTGAAATGAGTTCCGTTGTCTGACTCAATCCTCTCTGGAGTTCCGTATCTCCACAGGATCTGTCTCTCCAGACCGAGAATGGTGTTGCGTGCAGTTGCATGTGGAACTGGATAAGTTTCCAACCACCCAGTGTTTGCCTCTACCATAGTAAGCACGTATTGCTTACCGGAACGAGAACGTGGTAGAGTGATGTAGTCAATCTGCCAAGCTTCACCATACTTGTACTTGGACCATCTGTCACCATACCACAAGGGCTTAAGTCGTTTTGCCTGCTTAATAGCAGCACAAATGTCACAGTCATGGATGACTTGTGTGATGGCATCCATGGAAATGTCTATGGATCTGTCACGAGCCCATTGGTATGTTGCATCTCTGCCTTGATGTCCTGACGAATCCTGAGCCCACTGAGCTAAGAATATCTCACCTCGGTGTTTCCAGTCGAGATCAAGATTAGAGTCCATGTCTACTTGAGAAACTCTTGCAGCTAGATCTGCCCGATGGTTGTGTTGCTGTTCCTCAGTAGCTTTGCTCTTAGGAATGTGAGCATCGATGTGTCTCACTTTCACTGGAATTCTCTCGATTCGATCAGCAATGTCCTGCCACAGGTTGGCTGCCCAAATGGGTTTTCCTTTCCTCTGCCAACCACTCTTCTTCCAGTTCTTTAGCCAACCCCATAGAGCACTGGCTACCATCCATGAGTGTGTGTAGAGATAAAGCTTTGGCCATCTCTCACGTTCAGCTACGTCGAGAGCTAGCTGGACAGCTTTTACCTCTGCGAACTGACTGGATTCTCCTTCTCCATCTTTCGCCTCTGCAACTTGGCGTGTTGGACTCCACACTGCAGACTTCCACCTTTGCTTGTTTCCAACAAGACGACAGGAACCGTCTGTGAACAAAGCATATTTCTTTTCATCATCAGAAAGGTCATTGTAAGGAGGAGCTTCCTCAGCACGAGTTACTTTCTCCTCTGGAGGTTTGGCACAGTTGATACCTTCAGGCCAACTTGAGATCACCTCCACTAGACCAGGTCTTTCAAGATTTCCCATTCGAGCTCTCTGTGTTATCAGAGCCATCCACTTAGACCAGGTTGAGTCTGTGGCATGATGTGGTGTGGATCCTTTGCCTTTGAACATCCAATTCAAAACTGGTAATCTGGGAGCTAAGAGAAGTTGTGATTCAGTTCCAATCACTTCAGAAGATGCTTTTACTCCTTCATAGGCAGCTAGAATTTCTTTCTCTGTTGGAGTATAATTAGCCTCTGAACCTCTGTAACCTCGACTCCAGAAACCAAGAGGTCGTCCATGTGTCTCACCTGGAGCTTTTTGCCACAAGCACCAGGTTGGACCATTCTCACTTGCAGCCGTGTACAAAATGTTCTTAATGTCTGGACCATCTCGGACAGGTCCCAGACCCATTGCTTGAATTACCTCTTGCTTTATCTGGTCAAAGGGTGCTTGCTGTTCAGGTCCCCAGTGGAAATGGTTTTTCTTTCGAGTCACATCATACAGAGGTTTCACAATCTGACTGTATCCAGGAATGTGCAGTCTCCAAAATCCCACTATCCCCAAGAAACGTAGGGTCTCTTGCTTGTTTGTGGGACTTGCCATGGTAGAGACTCTATTTACCACATCCACTGGAATGTGTCGGCGTCCATCCTGCCACCGCACTCCCAGAAACTGAATCTCTGTGGTAGGTCCTTTCACCTTGTCTCACTTGATGGCAAAACCTGCATCCAGAAGAATGTCAATGATTTTGTTACCTTTCTCAAAGACTTCCTCAGCAGTTTTACCCCAGACGATGATATCATCGATGAACTGGATGTGTTCTGGAGCACCGCCTTTCTCCAGAGCATCGTGGATCACTGCATGACAGATGCTTGAGCTGTGGATCCAGCCCATTGGCAGCCTGTTGAAAGTGTACTGGATTCCTCTCCAGGTGAAAGCAAATTGAGGCCTGCATTCCTCTGCTATGGGAATAGAGAAAAATGCATTAGCAATGTCTATGGTAGCATACCATTTGGCCTCTTTGGATTCCAGCTCATACTGTAGCTCCATCATGTCTGGTACTGCTGCACTCATAGGTGGTGTCACTTCATTCAGGGCTCGGTAGACTACTGTCAGACGCCAGTCTCCATTCTGCTTCCGCACAGGCCACACTGGACTGTTGAAAGGTGAATGAGTTTTGCTGACAACTTTCTGACTCTCCAACTGACGAATCAGATTCTGAATGGGCAACAAAGAGTCACGGTTGGTTCTGTATTGTCTGTGATGCACAGTCTGAGAAGCAACCGGCAATTTAATGTCCTGTATCTTATGTTGTCCCACAACTGCAGATTCATCAGAAAGTTCAGGTCTGGCAGATAGCTTCAATTTTTGTCCATCAATTTCTATTGAAGCTACTCCAAAAGCCCATTTGTAACCTCTAGGGTCTTTGAAACGCCCTTCTCTCAGAAAATCAATTCCCAAAATACAAGGTGCGTCAGGTCCAGTCACAACTGTATGCTTCCTCCATTGTTTCCCAGTTAAACTTATATTAACCTCTACCTTACTTAACTCTTGAGATCCACCAGTGACTCCCAGAATAGTTATGGACTCTGATCCCTGATAATTTGATGGTATTATGGTGCACTGAGCTCCTGTGTCAACCAAGGCCCTGTACTTCCGAAATTGTGAAGTGCCAGGCCACTGGATGTACACATCCCAATAGATTCTGTTATCTCTGTTATCCCTCTCCTCCCCCTGGCGGGAGGCAGGGCACCCCTAATTATGGGGAACATGCGCACATGTGCATTGCACATATTGTGCAGGGTTATAACTTTGCATGTTATAACTGGAGCCACTGTTGGAGCCATAAGAGTCATTCTGGGGAACTGTGGAAGTAACAGCTACCCTTCTGGTATTGCTACCTCGGGTTCTGCCACTTTGCAATTCCCTCAGTCTCCTGAAAAGATTAGAAGTTGGTTGGCCATCCCAGCGGTTCATGTTCTCACCAAACTGATCACGCAGAGTTATCCAAATAGTTCTACGTGATTGCCTTGGTGGTCTGTTTTGGAATGACCTGTTTTGGAATGACCTGTTTTGGAATGTCCTCCTTGGAGGACGTGTATTCCTCACAGATGAAACTTGTACCCACCTGGAGGAAGAATTGAAATTATCCCTTTGTGCCAATTGGGATATGGAATTTCTAAATTCATCTTTTAACTCTCTTATGCAATTCTGAATATCACCAGACATCGTTTTAATGGCTGAAACCAAAGAACCACGTGTCATGCTATCCTCCAATTGTCTCATTTGATCACTGAATTGGCCAACCGTGGGAGAAGCTCCACCATAACTTCTTGACACAATTCTGCTTGCCAGAATGTTTGCATAATTGGAAGGAGCAAGTTTGATGATCTTTTTAGCAAGACCAATACCCACAAGAATATCATCAGGATTCAGAGTTTCATGTTCACCATAGAGTAGCTCTCTAACAGCAAATTCTCTCAAGCGCTTAATTCCCTCATCTATGGTAGTCCAGGGTTTAGGATTCCATGGAAGATCATCTCGGGAAGGGTATCTCAGGGCAACCGCCATTAAAAGGCGTATCCACAGATTAACCTTACCGAGAGCTTCACCTAGATGTCTATCTATTCCATTGTCCCTTGAGAGAGTTCCTAACTGAGCTGCTGACTTGTCTCCAACTGTTAGAGCTGAAGCACCTGTATCATAACACCTACTAAGCCAAGCTAGAACTGGCTCCTTATCTGCCCTGGTGAAATCTTTACGGACATTTCGCAATTCCTCCCGGGGCGAAGAACAGTCTGAAATATCATCTCCATCTTCATCTCCCTGAATTCTTTGTCCGTAAAATCCTGCTGTCATTCTCCTAAGGATCTCTTTAAGCTGAGAACCACCTTTGCCAGCTGCTTTCCTAACTTCATCTCTATCCTGCTTTGATCTCACTAGGTTAGCTAGATCTTTAAAACAAACCTTCTCTTCCTCCTCAGCAGGATCTTTTAGAGTAGAGGGCCCCTCACCAGGATCAGTCTCCTCCTCTTCTTCTCCATCTTTGCCCTTTCCACCTCTAGTCTTTAAAGGAGCCACCTTAACTGGAGCTGTGTTTGAATTTACAGCCACCTTAATGGAAGCTGACAGGTCCTGAGATAAATCAGCTGCTGGGGCAGTGACTTCCGGTCCCACTGAGGGATTGGGCGGAAGTGACGTTGCTCCATTACTGGCCGACGGAGAAGAAGCAGAAGGAGAAGGAGTGGGAGAAGGAGTAGGTGCCATGTTGATACCAGCCGATGCCCTTGGCTGCTTGCCAGAATCAGCAAAGTCATTTAGAGCTGCTTTACCAATTAACTTTTTAGCCTTCTTTTTAACTGACACGGGTTCTCCACAGTCCTCGTCACTAGATGACTCTGGGACTGATCGAGAGCCACGGCGTTTTCTTTTTGATCTAGTTTTAATAACAAAACACGCCCTGGACACCTTTTTCTCTCGCCGTAAAGAAATCAGGAGATACACGATAATTATCACCAGCAGCAGAATTATAGACATGAAATAAATCACCTTTGGATCCCAGGCATCACCTAAAGTTACTCTCTCCTCCGGTGGAATCCTAAAACCCTTTATCTCAATTGGGAGAGTGGTGGAGGTAACATTCCTGTATCTCACTGGCCATAATAAATTAATACATTTTCCATACCATAATTTAACTCTATACATAACCCACATATAAATTGTCCGCACCAAATATTTACCCAGGTAATCCAAAATCAAACCCAAACAATATCTGTAAATCAGAGCCCCAAAAATTGAAAAGAACAATCGCTCCACAAACCACAATACCTTCATGTTTGCTAATTCAGCTGGAAAACACTAAATCAATCAAATAATAAATTGAACTAATTATCTGCCCCACGTTGGGCGCCAATAAAAAAAATGTCGTGGGTTTGGAAGGGGTAATGCCAAGAAGCCTCCTCCCTTCCCCCTTGTAAGGTAAAAGGGAAAAAAAATTGAAGGGAAAGGAAAAAAAACCTCACAAGCTGAATTAGCAAAGCAGTGGAGCTATATTTACAAAGCAATGTAGGATTTGCAGGGGGATATTTACAAATTTACAATATCTACAATATATACAAAGATATACAACAGAGTAACACAGAAATGAGAGTGACCCCCCTCGGACAGAGAGGGGTTCCCCACCTCCGCCCTCCCCTCTCTTCCCCCTTTTTCCCCAGAATGGGATAGAATGAGAAAGAGAGGAAAAAAAAATAGAAGCAGTTTGTGTTAATTGGAAAGGAGTTAATACAGGCCTTATCAATTTTGTCAGTTTGAAGGCCGGAGCCTTGGCAGAAAGCCCAGCACAGAAAGCTGCTGCACGAAGAAGAGGCGGAAGCAAGACTGAAGATAAGGTGCTGGAAAAACCCAGTATAGTCCCAGCTCAGAAGGTGCTTCCTCCCACTTCACCAATGAAATTAGTTTAGACTATTCCTTCCGTTTACCAACTTCCGTCCACCATATTCCCTTTCTTAAGGGGGCAACGTCAACCGGCCACAACATGATGCTGTGGTACATTCTTCTGGTTGATGCTTTTGATCCCAGATTATCATAGCAGCTATTGTGATCGATGTTCGACTGCATGGGAAATGCTGTTTCCTCTTAGTCTTGATTCTTCTGCACATTGCGAAGGAATAGTTGTTAAAATTAAAACCTCTTTACTACAAACCTTAACTACATTACATGGAGCTCCTTTGAAATGCCAAGGCACACAGCTAAGAAGGTTCCAACCAAAAGAGAATCTTACAATGTGAACTCATTACTAAGTACTTACACCTTACTGCAATCACTATGTACTAAGTACCTGTAAATACCAAATGTTTGCCGTTCATTATGCTTACCAGGAAAACTCAGCACAACTCTAAATGACAAATCTCTGAAAGACATTACAATCAGAAATGAAGAAATTAGCACTGTTGCTTTAAATCAGAACAGAGCCATGGTCGGCAATAGCTGTACCAGAAACCGCTGGGGGGGGGGGGGGGGGGTGTAGTGCAGCTGGAGCCGCAGGGGGGGCCGCTGGTGTGTGCCACCGTCGGGGCGGGTCTGCTGGTGCCACAAGGTGTATCGGGGGCGGCCCCGGTTGATCGGTCGATACTTCTCAAACACATCCTTTGGTCGCAATTCAGATACAACTGGCGCTGCATCCCGTTCTGACAAATTCGCTGTAACTGCAGCAGCCATTCGCTGCTCTAACTTACATTTTTTCATGCAGTTTCTGCATTCACACCACGACGTTTGCAGCTTTATAGCAGTTTTATCACCATCAATGACCCAGTCCCACAACTTGTTCCCGTACTCTCTCCAAGAAGCTTCATCAAAATAACTCTCTCCGCTAGGGAAATGCCCTAAAGCGGATCCATGGGCCCAAAGACCAGGCATTACTTTGGGCGATGTCTCTGCCTTACGCTTTTCTAGAAAGCATTGAAATAAGGAGAGCGCTCCCTCTTTGCCCATATTCACCGAGGTCCGCGAACTTCACTGCCACGTTCTGTCACCCGCCGGTGTCCACTGCTCCTTTCCTCAGGCACGCCAATACCTGCCCGCCCGCCAACTCCAGCCCACTGACGTTTTCCACTGGCATGCCAATTTCAGCCCGCTGACTGGCCCGCCCGAGCCTTCCTCCACCGTCGGCTCGCCCGTAATCCCCGGGTGCGGTCTCCACTGTCGTCCCCATCGAAACGCCTCAGAATACCCGCAGAATTGGGTCCCTGCTCAAGTGCCACTTGATGAGAACGGAGGCAGGGACGACAGCACTCAGTATGAGTGATAGTAATCATCCAACTTTATTATTCCACACTTCATTATTTATAGTCTTACCTTATGCATAGTTAATTCTGTTCTAATTTAACACACACTATTGGTTCCTCTCTAGAAGGTTACATCATTGTTTTCACAACTCTGTGGAATTCTTCCTACTCAGTCTAATTGCTCTTTTTCCCAGATCTCGCCTCCTGCTTATCTTGCTTGCCTCCCTTTTCAGGGGCAGCTGGACTTCAGCATACCAGGCAATCAACTCTTTCCCACAGCTCCTACTCCACCGCTCTATTATCAACAGAGAATTCTTCAAGGCCTGAATTGCATGGGTGTTGCTGGGACCCATGTCCCCTTGTCACCAGTTGAGGCTGTCCCCTTAAGAAAGGGAATATGGTGGACGGAAGTTGGTAAACGAAAAGAAGGATCTAAACTAATTTCATTGGTAGATTGGGAGGAAGCACCTTCTGAACTGGGAGTGCAGGAGGCTATCCTGGGCATTCCGGCACTTTTATCTTCAGTCTTTCTTCCGCTCTTCCACCGAGCAGCAGCTCTCTCTGTGCTGGGCTTTTGGCCAAGGATTGACCTTGAAACTGATAAGCTGCAAGGCCTGTATTAACTGCTTTCCAATTAATACATAACTGCTTCTAACTTTTTTCTTTTTCTCTCTCTTACTAACCCGCTCTGGGGAAAGGGGGAGAGAGGGGGAGAGCGGAGGTGGGGAATCCCCTCAGCAGAGGGGGGAACTCTCATTTCTGTGTTACTTTATTGTATATCTTTGTATATATTGTAAATATTGTAAATTTGTATATATTCCCCTGCATATCCTACATTGCTTTGTAAATATACAGCACCCACTGCTTTGCTAATTCAGCTGTGAGGTTTTTTTTCCCTTTCCCTTCAATTTTCTTTCCTTTTACTTTACAGGGGGGAGGGAGGAGGCTTCTTGGCCTTACCCTCCCAACCCTACGACACCCCTCTTGCTCAAAACGATCCCCAACAGTGGTGAATGGTGCCACATCCAGCCGGCAGCCAGGCACCAGTGGTGCCCCCCAGGGATCAGTGCTGGGCCCCATCCTCTTTAACACCTTCACTGATGATCTGGATGAGGGGATTGAGTCAGTCAGCAGCACATTTGCAGATGACACCAAGTTAGGAGCAGATGTTGGTCAGTTAGAGGGTTGAAGGGCTCTGCAGAGGGACCTTGACCGACTGGACAGATGGGCAGAGTCCAACAGGATGGCATTCAACAAGTCCAAGTGCCAGGTGCTGCACTTTGGCCACAGCAACACCAGGCAGAGCTACAGGCTGGGGGCAGAGTGGCTGAGAGCTGCCAAACAGAGAGGGACCTGGGGGTGCTGACTGACATCTACCTGAACATGAGCCAGCAGTGTGCCCAGGTATCCTGGCCTGCATCAGGAATAGTGTGGCCAGCGGGAGCAGGGAAGTCATTGTGCCCCTGTGCTATGCATTGGTTAGGCCACACCTTGAGTCCTGTGTCCAGTTCTGGGCTCCTCAGTTTAGGAAGGAGGTTGACTTGCTGGAAGGGGTCCAGAGAAGGGCAACAAAGTTGGTGAGGGGCTTGGAACACAAGCCTTTGAGGAGAAACTGAGGGAGCTGGGGATGCTTAGCCTGCAGAAGAGGAGGCTCAGGGGTAACCTTATTGCTCTCCACAACTACCTGAAGGGAGGTTGTGGACAGGCAGAGGCTGGTCTCTTCTTTCTAGCAACCAGCCCCAGAACAAGAGGACACAGTCTCAGGCTGCACCAGGGGAGGTTTAGGCTGGAGGTTAGGAGGAAGTTCTACACACAGAGAGTGATTGCCCATTGGAATGGGCTGCCCAAGGAGTTGGTGGAGTCACCATCACTGGAGGTGTTCAAGAGGAGACTTGATAGCTTGCTTGGTGCCATGGGTTAGTTGTTTAGGTGGTGTTGGATGATAGGTTGGACACGATGACCTTGAGGGTCTCTTCCAACCTGGTCTATTCTATCCTATTCTATTCTATTCTATCCTATCCTATTCTATCCTATTCTCTATAATGACTGTTGGAGACCATGTAGACCATGGTAGCCTCTATAGAGGTCTATAGAGCCTCTATAGAGCATTATGGAGACTCTATAGACCCATGGGGGCCCCTATAGAGGCCTATGGAGCCTCTATAGTGTCATATTGAGCCCATATTGAGCCAATGGGAGCAGCTATAGAGCCCGTGGGAACCTCTATAGAGGAATAGAGAGCCTCTGAAGAGCCCTTGGGAGCCTCTAGGGAGGTCCATAGAACCTCTATATTGAGCGTTGGAGCATCTATAGAGGTCTGTGGAGCCTCTATCCTGGCTGTTGGAGGCTCTATATAGACCATGGTAGCTTCTATAGAGGACTATGCAGCCTCTCTATAGACAGTGGGAGCCTCTGTAAAGGCCTATGGAGCCTCTACAGAAGCCTATGGCACCTCTGTAGAGCCCGTGGCAGCCTCTGTAGAGGCCTAGGGAGCGTCTGAAGAGCCTGTGGGAGACTCTATGGAGGCCTGAGGAACCTCTCTATTGACCATTGGAGCTCCTGTAGAGGCTTATGCAGCCTCTGTATACATAGTGGGAGCCTCTCCAGAGGCCTATGGAGCCTCTACAGAAGCCTATGGTGCCTCTGTAGAGCCCCTGGGAGCCTCTCTAGAAGCCTATGGAGCCTCTCTAGACTCTCATGCAGACACTATATACCCCTGGGAGCCTCTCTCTAGACCTTGGGAGCCTCTCTTGTGGCTTAAGGAGCCCACATTGAGCCCATGGGAGCGTCTCTAGAGCCCGTGGGAGCCTCTCTAGAGCCCTAGGAAAGAGCTGTGCAGGAGAAGGTTGGAGCCTGGAGCGGGGCCCAGCTGGGCACTCCTGCCCCCGAGCAGGCACTGCTTGGAGCTTGCTCTGCATCAAGCTGGGAAGGTAAAGAAAGGAACATGAAAGATCAAAGACTGAAAAGCTTGGGGTCTAGGATCTGCCTTGAGAAACTGGGGACCACCTCTCAAGCCTTGCTTGTCACACAAGCCCACAGCCTGGTTCCTGCCCAGTGCTGCAGCAGTAATCCTCAGCAGATGCTCCAAGGACTCTGTTCACAGCCTGCCCTCAGGCTCCAGGCTCAAGGAGGTCTAAGAATTGCCTGGAAGCTTTGTGTGCCAGAGTTCAGTTGAGTGACTCTCACTCCTGCTCCTGAAGAGCTTCTGGCCTTGCCAGAACATAAGGACAGCTTTGAGTCAAGAAACAAAGAGCAGCCCAGAGCAGAACACCTTGTGAGGCCCAGCTGGCACCAAGCAGGATGGCTGAGCTGCAGAGCCAACCACCTGTGCCTTTGTGCCAGGGGTACCTGAGCACTGCCTGCAGCTGCTGGCACTGCCCCTGCTGAACTGCCAGAGCAGGCCAGGAGGGAAAGAGAGCTCCTAAGAAAATGGCAGCTGCAAAGAATGTCCTGCTTGACAGACAAGCAGCTAGGGGAAAAGCTGGCCAGGAGCTCACAGAATCACAGACTGCTAGGGGCTGGCAGGGACCTCTGGAGAGCAGCCAGTGCAGCAGCAGCCAGAGCAGCAGCAGCCAGAGCAGGTCCCACAGGAACGCAGCCAGCTGGCTTTGGAAAGGCTCCAGAGAAAGAGACTCCACCACCTCTCTGGGCAGCCTGCTCCAGGCCTCCAGCACCCTCACCCCAAACAAGTGTCTCCTCCTGTGGAGGTGGCAGCTCCTGTGCTCCAATTGGTGCCTCCTCTTCCCTGGCCTAGCCCTGGGCACCACTGAGAAGAGCCTGGCACCTCCAGCTGACTCCCAGCCCTCAGATATGGATAGACAGTGACCAGGTCCCCTCTCAGCCTTCTCCTTGCCAGACTAAAGAGCTCTCAGTCTTTCTTCAGCACAGAGATAGTCCAGTCCCCTCCTCATCCTCCTAGCTCTCTGCTGGGCTCTGTGGCAGTTTGAGGCTGCTTGCCTTGAAGAACTGCAAAGCTCCAGCAGCTAGAAAGGTCCAGGAGGTGTCCCACAAAGTGTCACCTCTGGATTCCATGCCCAGAAGTCCTGCCCCCCTGGAACACTGCCTGCAAAGGTCCTTTCTTCCCTTTTCCCTTCTTCTCTCCTCCTGGGAAGATGTGCAGGTTCTTAGCTGAGGCCTGCTCAGCATTGGTGCTTCTCCAAGCAGGCCTGGAGCTGCCAGGCTGAGTCTTGTGCTGCGGCACAAGTGGTGGGGGAAGGGAGGGGAGAGAGGCAATGGCAGGGAGGGGGCCGTGGAAGCCTGGGGGTGGGTGGCCTGGTAGAGAGAGAGGTCTGTGTGAAGCTTTGGCTTCAGGAGCTTCTGTGTGGAGTCCAGAGCAGGGATTTCTGTCTATTTGCTCTGCACTACAGCCCTGGAGCAGTGGAGTTTGTGAGCAGCCTCTCCAGTGCAACTTCCCCATCCTATCCCCTCCTCTCTGGGAGCCCAAGCCCTTCTCTTGCCCCTTGTGCAGCAACAGAGCAACCTGCCTGCTCCTGAAAGCACCCCAGGCTCTCTCCAGCAGATCCCTGTCCCTCCTGACCTGGGCAGAGGCAAACCCACACCTGGGAACAAAACTCCCTGAGCAATGCTGCTGGCTTGGCTCAGGCCCTGAGGCCTGGCAGCACAGGAACAAGGGCACTCCTGAGCCACACAGGAGGAGGTTGCTAAGAGGATGTTTGGGGGGGCTGCACAGCTGCCTCCAGAGGAAGTCAGCCTTGGCTCAGAGCAGTTGAAGTGTAAAAACACCAGAGGGGGAAAAGCAGCCAGGCAGAAACTGCTGGGAAAGTCTGCCCTGGAGTCAGCTCTCCTGCTCCAGGCACCAGGGCATGGCAGTGATCACCGCTCCCTTGGCAGCTGAGAGCTGGCCCAGCAGCAGCCTTTAGCAGGCCAGGCTTACCTAGCTTGTGTCCAAGGGAAAACTAAGCCCATGGCTGCTCCCCCTTAAGCCCAGGAGGGGCAGGAAGAAGCCAAAGGAACCCTGCCTGCTGTGGGCACTTGAGAAGCAAAGCCAGAGAGCCAAAGAGAAACCCCTGTGGAAAGAGAGCAGGAGAAAGCTGGAAGGCAGCTGAAGGCAGAGCTGAGAGAACACAGCCCAGGCAGTGCCAGCTGAATACCTCTTGGCAGGATGTCCTGGGTGGACAGGACTAGGCCCAAAACAGGTTTCAGTCAGAGCCCTAAGAAGCTGGGGGAGACAGACCAAAGGAAAGATGTCCCAGCACAAAGCTAGCCAAAGCTGTTTGGCAGGGATCCTGACCACTCAGCGCTGTGCTGATGCCCAGCAGGGGATGGGCTAAGTTTCCAATCGCTTTTCTGCCAGGGGTCAGTTGTGTTTCACAGCAGCAGCTCAACAGAGAGGTTCTTCAGTCACCCGGCCCCTGTTTGCCTTTGGCTCTGGCTCCTCTTCAGCCAGCCAGGTGTGTGCCACTCGCCCATCCCCCTGCACCAGCATCCCCCACCTGTACTCCAGTTTCACTTTCAGTGTCAGGCACTGTGCTTGGGTCCTATTTGTACTGTTCCTTGGCTTTACAGAATTATACCCAGCACAGAGTTCTGGGTGATAAACTTTCCTGCCCGCTGCTCCCAACCCCAGGTCTGGGACTGACTCACAATCTCCGGCCTGAATATTGCTTCACAGTGTCACAGGATCACCAAGGTTGGAAGAGACCTCAAAGATCATCCAGTCCAGCCTGTCACCACAGACCCCATGGCTAGACCATGGCACCAAGTGCCACATCCAATCCCCTCTTACTATGGTAGAGCCAAACACTACGTGGTTGGAAACTCATCCTGTACCTCCTGCTACTGCACCGAACACCATTCTTGGTCTGGAGAGACAAATCCTGTGGAGACATGGAACTCCAGAGAGGATTGAGTCAGACAACAGAACTCACTTCAAAAACAATCTTGTGAAGAACTGGGCCACAGAGCAGGCATGGAGTGGATATTCCACATCCCCTACTATGCACCAGCTGCAGGGAAGATTGAGCACTACAATAGTTTGCTGAAGACCACTCTGGGAGAAACATCTAGCAGCAGCAACCTGGCTGGTAAATAGCAGAGGCTCAGTGAATGGAGCTGGACCTGCACACTCAGGTTTGTCCCGAAAGGTAGAAGGTGATAGAGTTCCTGTTGTTAGAGAAAAGGATCTGTTAGGCAAAACTCTTTGGATATTTTCTCCTTCAGGAGAGGCCAAACCTGTCTAAGGGCTGGTTTCTGCTGAAGGTCCTGGTCACACTTATTGGGTAATGCAAGAGAATGGAGAAATTCAGTGCATTCCCCAAAGAAATCCAACTTTAGCTGAGAGAGTTTCAATTCAGAGTGTTGTACAGATACAACCTTGTGCCCAAAGGAGTAATCCATGAGGCATCTACGGAGCACGAACCCTAAGAGCCCTGAGAGCCCTGAGTCACCTGAGAGTCCCTGCTCCTTTTCTTTGCTGCAATGCAGAGAGACAAACTGTTTTCTCTTTTCTTGGTGCCTGGTTTTTGGACTCCTGAATCATCTCCATCTGAAAGTATCCAGAATGGACTGTGAACTTTATTTACTCATTGTAGCTATTGTTTTAGATGAGATGGATAGTATTAGCAGCCACTGGAATTGTTTAGAAGGGGTGGAGCTCAGTGTGGTGAAGGCACATTATGCCCAGAATTATGCCCAGATATCGATACCTGTCCCAGCATGTGGACAAGTTCCCTCTCCTTTCATGAGGGGAACAAAGGCCGAGGCAGCACAGCCCACCGCACACACCCATGGCAGGGGATGCTGGTGCTAATACCAAGTATGGCGTCATTCTAGCTTCACGCTTCCTGTAGGCTGCAGCCGATTGTTTACGGCATGCCCATTGGCCAAGTCTAGCCGCAAGAAACCTGTAAGTATTACCCCAACTTGTAAATACGTTGCCCTCTTTCACTTTGCTCTCTCTCCTTGCTCCAGCCTAACCTCATGCCATAGCCTGCTCTTAAGCCTGCATCCAGGCAGGCCTGTTGAGCCTTGGCCCTGAGAGTATCTCCTGAGGAGTGACATACGCTGAGCACCTGAGAAGCTACAGCCTTGTATTACCAGTCTCACAGGCCGGAAGACCCTGCCATGTCTTCAAGAGGACTGGACCCCTGAGGGTAAGATCTGCCCAGTTGCCAGGGAAGAGACTAGCCGAGTCCAGCAGTCCAAACATCTGCCTCAGCCTTAAGCAGCAGACTAACAAGCTGCACAACCCTGGGTGTCAGCTCAGAAAGCGGGACCAGTGCTTCATCGCAGGCCTGCATGATGCCACTGTTGTGGGAGAGAAGAGGAGTCCATGCCCTGTGCTCCAAAGCTGGGACCACTCCGATAGGGTCCCGTCCACACCTTCGAGCCAAGCAAAGGGGAAGTCGCCGCTTCATGCAGCCGCACTTCCTCCCCAGGGCTGTCCACGCCGGCCCCGAAGGTCGTTGCCACAGGGCCGACCCCATCCTGGGACCAGCCCTACCGGCCCTGCCAGGCCGATCCCACAGGACCGCTCCCTGCCATCTGAAGGGAGCTGCCATAGTCCTGCCAAGGGAACCTGCCTGCCAGCTAGCCTACATTCCATCTCTTCTCTGCTGCCGTGGGAGGGAGAAGGCTGCCCCCCACTGTCACCATCTGGACCAGTCAGGAGCCAGCCCGGTGACAGCAGACTGCTACAACAAAGGACACAGTGAATCTTCCCCCGTGCTTTCCACTTACTCATTAACATTTGGTTCAAAGCACCCGCGTCTGGCAAAGTCACCTCTGATGCATTGTAATGTCTCTCTCTAGAGTTAGGCAGCTGCCAATGTCCCATCAACTCGCCATCTGGTGGACAAGCAGTGGAATTGCACCCTTCTTTAGATTCATAGACATTAACTCTGTAAATATTCCAATGGAGTCCAAATGATAAATACTAAACCACTTATGGGGTGTATTGCACAACTGTGCACTAGAATATGTACATCAAATAGTGGTTATTAATTATTTTAATAATTAATACAATTAATATTTCTGTGTTCCATATTAATTAATAACCTCTTCATCACACCCCGAGCCAGTGACAACAGCGCTGAGGAAAATCTGCACCTCACGGCTGCTGCTCTCCAAGACAGTGTGAGCTGGTTCTGCCTCTGGCTCCAGCACCTGCAAAGAGAAGAGAAGAGTCACTGAGCAGGGCCCTGAGTGCCAGGCTGATCAGGGAGCCTCCAACAGCAGCCACACAGAGGGGCTAGGAAGGACATTCCCATGGCTCATCCCATGAAGACAGCAGCAGGAGACCCTTCTGCTGTAGGCTGTGTGTCGCCTGCTGACCAAAGCCAGCAGCGCCAGCACTGCAAGCACACACTTGGGAACTGCCACTGGGTACCAGTGCCTGACCTTGCTTTTCCTGGCCCCTATAAACCTAGCAGCCTCCAGTTTCCCTCCTGGAGGCTGTGGGTGGAGAACCCCAAGAATGAACAGCTCTGGAAACTCTTTTTAGGACAAAGGACTTTCCAGAGAGATGTCTGGTGTGGGGCAGCCACCACACTGCTGGGGGCTGGGAAGGGGTATTTGGGGGTGGGAGTGAACTCATTTGGAAAGTCTCTGACTGCTCTGCCTCTGCTAGGCAAAATGATTTGGCTTCCAGGTCTTGCAGTGGTTCAGCAGCTGGGGCAGAGCCATCACCCAAGAGAAGTGTGTTGGGCAAGGAAAGTCAAAGCAGAAGCTGCTGCTGAGATCCCCACAGCCAACAGCAGAGGGTGTTGGAGTTGGAAAAGACCTGGATGATTGTCGAGTCCAACCATCAGCCCTGCTCTCCAGACCCTTGGCCAGCTTTGCTGCCTTGCTCAGTGCAGACAACGCTCAAAGCTCAGCCCCAGGGCGCTGGGGGGCTCCGCAGCACACACAGCAGAGTGCTGCTACTGCTGCTCTGCACCCAAAACAAGAAGCAGGGGATTGAACTCCTTGGGAATTCAAAGGCACTGAATCTAAACCAGATCTGAACTCCAGGGAATGGAGATCTGCTCAGTGCTGACCAACAGCTCAAGTGGGGGGCAGGAGGTTGGGGGGCAAGAGGATGAGGCCAGACTCTTTTCTCAGTCATGCCCAGTGACAGGACAAGAAGCAAGGGGCACAAACTGGAGCCCAGGAGGTTCCATCTGACCAGGAGGAGAAAATTCTTTGCTGTGGGGGTGCTGGAGGCCTGGAGCAGGCTGCCCAGAGAGGCTGTGGAGTCTCCTTCTCTGCAGAGATCTCAACCCCCCCTGGTTATTGTGATCCGGGCAAGCTGCTGTGGGTGTCCCTGCTTTAGCAGGGGGTTGAGACTGGATGACCTCCAGAGGTCCCTTCCAACCCCCACCATGCTGTGCAAGTGGGTTCAAAACTGTGAGCTCCCATCCAACACAGACTGCAACACTTCAGCTCTTGGTTTAGGGTTGGCCTCTCTTGTCCAAGAGACTTCCCCATCTTGTCTGAGCCCTCAGATCCCTGAGCAGCATCCTTTCCTCTAACACATCCTGCTGGTTCCCATTCAGGGGTGGATTCACTGTCAGGAGGAGCAGCTCAGCCAGCAGAGATGGAGATGTGCTGCCACCAGCAGACCTTCCTGTGGCAGCTCAGGGAGCTTTTGCTGCTGTGCTTCTCACCTTCTTCTTGACAGGCCAGGTGGCACCTGGGGCCCTTGTGGTATCCACCCACTTGGTGGCATGCAGGCTGTCATCCCAGTCAGGGACCTCCTCTGGTGGCAGCTGGAAGGAGATCCTGGACACCTGACACTTCACTGGGTGCTTTTTAAAGGTGACCTCAACTTCTGATCGCAAGGTCACTGTGATGTCCTTCACACAGCCAGCATGGAGGTGTCCCACCTAGGGAGAAGCAGACAGCCAAGACCAACCTGGGATCACTGGCAAGGGATCACAGGCTGTGGGCGTGGGGAGCAGCTGTGCCAGCAACACCTCTGTGAGGAGAGGCTGAGAGCCTGGGGAAGAGCAGCCTGAGAGACAATCTCTCAAAGCTTATCAAGAGCTAGAAGGTGGGGCACAAGAGGATGGGGCCAGACTCCTCTCAGTGGTGCCCAGGGACAGGGCAAGGGGCACAAACTGGAACCAAGGAGGTTCCATCTGAGCCAGAGGAGAAAATTCCTTGCTGTGAGGGTGCTGGAGCCCTGGAGCAGGCTGCCCAAAGAGGTTGTGGAGTCTCCTTCTCTGCAGAGATTCAAACACACCCCCCTGGCCATTGTGATCCTGGGCAAGCTGCTGTGGGTGCCCTGCTTTGGCAGGGGGGTTGCACTAGATGACTCCCAGAGGTCCCTTCCAACTCCCACCATGCTGGGATTGTGTCAAACTGCATCTTACTGAGGATTTATCTGGGTTTTGATGGAGAAGAACACCACCAAAAGATGCCATGTCCCACAACATGGAGCTCTTCTGGCCCCAGCAAAGCCAGGGATGGCATCTCCTAGGTGGCACTGAAAGGGGCTCTCACTGCTCCGTGGTGGCTCCCAGAAAGCTGCCAGGCAGGGTCTGAGCAGCAGGGAAAAGCAGAGACAACCAAGCTCACCTGGGGGCAGAAGTGGAAGGGAGGCTCAGGCAGCCACTGGAAGCGCAGGGCCTGCCCCCTGCTGCGGTTGGCGATGGTGAAGGTCACGGTGCAGGGGGTGCCAACGGGACAGAACCCAAACTGGATGTGATCCCCTGGGTCAGCTGTTGGCAATGAGAGAGAGAGCTCTCAGCATGAGGGGAGAGCCCTCTGCCCCCCACAGACACACAGGACTCCAGCTCTACCTTCTCCAAGCCTTCCTTCCCCTGGGACGTGCAGCCCAGGACATGTCTGGGCCTGGGCTGAGATCACAGCGCCAGCTCACCTCCAGATCTGCACCTTCCAGCACCCCCAAGTCCTTCTCTGCAGGGCTGCTCTGGGCCCAGCATGGACCCCTGAGGGACACCAGTCTCCATCTGGACATTGAGCTGTTGATCACTATCCTCTGGCTGTGACTATCCAACCAATTCCTTAGCCACCAAGCAGTCCACCCAGAGAGGACACAAATGATCAGATGTGCTCTTCACAGCACCCCATGGGCTGGCAGACCTCCTTTTAGAGCTCCTCAATCAAAAGCTGCTTCCTTTGAGCCCTCCCTGCTGGCCTGCAAACTTCTCCCTTGACAAGGCACCTTCCCTGGGGCTCCCAAGCAAGGCTGCTCTGCAGGCTACAAAAGGTGACAGCAGCTGGCTGCTAAATCTGGGCCAGCCCTGTGCTGCCACAAGGTGTGCCCAGCCCTGGAGGTTCCTTGCTACACCCTGGCAGCCTCTCCTCTTACCCTCCAGGCTGTCCTCCTCCAGGCTGCTCTCAGGGAGGTTCTGCTCCTCCCTGTCTGCCACTAGTCCCTGGATGTTGTCCAGGGTGAAGTCATCCTCATAGCCTTCCCCCAGCAGCCTGATGGTGGTCTCAGAGGGGTTGTCCAGCACGGACAGGTGGAGCTTCCCTTCCAGGCGTTGGGCCAGGGTGGGCTTGAAAACCACCTCAAACTCTGCTGTCTGCCCACGCTGCAGGAGCAGGGAAGCAGTGTGGGGCTTCCTCTCTGCACAGAGATGGACACCAGGGACAGGTGAGGCACTGCAAACATTTCCATGCTCCAGAAAAGGAACAGGAGCTTGAAAAACAGCTGTCTCTAAGCACAGCCTGGCTCACCAGTGCTTCCAGACCCTCCTCCCATGGTCACAAAGCTGTGACACTACCAGGGCCATCCCTGTTAGTTGTCTTAAGCTCAGCTCAGTGCTCAGCCCTGGCTCAAACTGCAGCCAGATAGCTCCTGCCTTAAGCACAGCTGAGTCAGAGAGCTTTGGGCTTTTGCTGGCTGGCTGTGAGCTCAGGGGCAGCCTCCCTTCAGGCTGGGGACTCCCCATATGCAGCACAGACCTCAGATGCTCCACTGAAGTGGTGTTACCCCCCCCAGGACTCAACCCACCACCTCCATAAGAATGGAAAAGCTTCCTAGAGCTTGCCAGGTAGAAATCAACCCTGCAAAGAGTCCATGTGCAACAGCCCCAGAGAGCCCCAGGACACAAGCTATGGCCAACAGCTGCTTGCTGCTTGGCCAAGCCAGCAGCAGGACACAAGTTTTCCCTCTGTGAGTGACCACATTTCATGGGTGATGAATTCACCTTCCCCAGCAGAGTCCTTCATGCCCACAGCTTGGGAGAGGCATTTGGTGCTGGGCCTGGCTTTCAAGAAGAAAACTCCCTCTTCATCCAGCAGGTCCAGCAGCACCTGGGAAAAGAGCAGGACCAGACTGGGGTGGGCACAGCATGGCCCAGGGCCTGAGCCCACACTGCTGCTGTTCCACCACGGGCAGCCCAGCACGCTGCCCCCCTTCCAACACAGCTCTGAGCACAAGGCTGGAGCGAAACCAGCCCAAAGCCAGGCATCCAGAGACACTGGGAGGGGATGGAAACAGAAGCAGGCAGGACAGGAAGGCTCCAGCCTGACTCTCTGAGTTGTGTTTCCCTGAGAAGGTCCCAAAATCCCCTTTCCCAGAGGAACTCCCTTCCTGGCAAGCAGAAGTCAGCCAGGGGCTTCCAACAGACTTTCTGAGGCCCCTTCCCAGGCTGTTCCCTGAGGCAGGGAAAACACAAACCCCAGGGCTGGGTCAAGGCTGGCAAGGACAGCAGCAGAGCTTGCAAAGGAGGTGGAGGCAAAAGTGAAGGGCTGCTGAGGCACGAGCCTCTGCCCACTGCTTTGCCACAGCAGAAGCTCAGGAGGTCGTCCTCCTGCCACAGAGGGGCTCTGAGCACAAGCCAAGGCTTTCCTTTGGGCTCCAAGGGCACCTGCAGAGCAGTGGGGCCCCTGCCCACCCTCACCGGCTGCGCTGGGCCCTCTCCTGCCCAGCAGCAGCCTTGTTCCCAGAGCAGAGCTCCCTCAGCAGCTGCTCACCTGGGCAGGGACAGGGCCAGAGTTCTGCAGGAGCAGGGGCAGCTTCTCCCAGGCCCCCAGCAGGAGCCTCCTGAAGAGCAGCAGGGGGTTCCCTCTCCTGTCCTTCAGCGCCGGGCGCAGGACCCTCACCTCCGGCAGCTTCCCCTCGCCGCTGATCTCAAAGCTCAGGCTCTGTGCTCTCACTGCTGCAGGGCTGCAGGGGAGGGGCAGCAGAGCCACTGCTCACTTGGCAAGCAGTGGAGCCAGGGCCACCTGCTGCATTTCCCCTGCCTGGGGCTCCTGGCCCCCAGGACACAGCTCCCCCTTGCCCCTCTCCTCCCAGTCCCATCCAAGAGGAATCTGCTCTGCAGAGCCAGAGCCTCCCAGAGCACCAGTTCAAACCATTTCACTTAGAGGAGCCCTGCAGGGCAGCAGAGACATGAGGAGGTGACAGAGGCCATGGGGCAGGTTCCCTGGCTGTGCTGAGGTGAGACAGAAGCAAGGAGCATGAGCAGAGCATGGAAAAGTCTCCAAGGAAGAAGGGGCAAATCAGTGACCCCAGCAGGGAAGGTGATCTCCACAGAGGCTCAGAGCAGGAATTGCTCCTTAGGGCAGCAGACTGATGGATCCACTCCCAGCTCAGCTACTAAAGGGCTGGGCAAGGGCAGGGCAGGCCCAGGACACACACAGGGCCTAGGGCAGAAGAGCTGGGGTCTTTTAGAGGGGATCCAATGGCTCCTTTAGCATCAAAGATCTTCATGCACCCCAGGAGATCCACCAGATCACCTCCTGAGCACAGGAACAAGGAGGCAACAAGGGCAGCTGGCTCAGGGCATGGAAACAATCCTCTGTCCTTGGCATTCTCCAGCTCAGCTGAAGCTGCACACAGCTCCATTGCTTCCTGATTCATCCACTCCCTGTTGGCTCCTTGGCATCAGAGAATCCTGGAATGCTTTGGCTTGGAAGGGACCTTGAAAGCTCATCCAGTCCAAGCCCCCTGCAGGCAGCAGGGCCCTTGGCAACTCCAGCAGTTTGCTCAGAGCCCCAGCCAACTTGACCTGGCATGGTTCCAAGCATGGGGCATTCCCCACCTCTCTGGGCACCCTGGGCCAGTGTCAGTGTCCCACTGCCCTCACAGGCACTGCTGCAGGCTACAGCAGGGCACTGACTCCCCAGCTCTGCTGGATCTCGCAGCTACAGCTTCTGAGTTCTCTGCAGCATCTCTGTCAGCAGGAGAGGCTGAGAGCCCTGGGGCTGCTGAGCCTGGAGAAGAGCAGCCCCAGAGGGGATCCTGGAGGTGAGGGTGCTGGAGCCCTGGAGCAGGCTGCCCAGAGAGCTTGGGGAGTCTTCTCTGCAGAGATTCCACAGTCCCCTGGCCATGGGGATCCTGGGCAAGCTGCTGTGGGTGCCCTGCTCAGGCAGGGGGTGGGGCTGGATGATCCCTAGAGCTCCCTTCCAAGCCCCTCCCTGCTGGGATGCTGTAACGCTGAGTACTCTACCCCAGGCTACTCCAAGAGCTAGAAGCCATCAGGAAGGTCCCCTCCCAAGCTCTCCTGAGGTGAGTTACCTTGTGTGGACATCGAGGGAGGCCTCAAAAGTGCAATAGTAGCTCTGCACCTTCCGTGGAGTGAAAGTGACCGTGGCAAAGGCCTGGGAGCAGCTGGGCACGGACAGCCGGACAGGATCCACCTCAAACACCTGGCCAGAGTGGCTCTTCAGCTTGGGGAAGCCCAGAGAAGGCTGTTAGGAGGAAACTTTTCTCCATGTGCTGCTGTCTCACCCATACAAGGATCATGAGGAACAGCCCCAGACAGTGTGGCCTCCTTCTGGCTTCCCTAGACAGGCTCCATCTGTCTCAGGGGGGGAATCCAAAGCAGTGCTGCCCCAGGGGGCTGCCATCAAGCCCAGGAGTGCAAAGCTTGCTTTCAGCGCTGGTCAGAGCCCCAGCACACATGGGAAGTGGGGACTGCATGGAAAACCCTGCAAAGAACCTGCCCCTGGCCTTTAAAGAGAAGGGGCAAAGAGCAGGGAGCCTAAGGAAAGCAGAGAATGGCTTTGGTTGGAAGAGACCTTTAGGATCATCAAGTCCAACTCTGAGCCCAGCACTGCCAGGTCACCACCAAACCATGGCCCTCAGCACCACAGCTCCACAGCTCTGAAATCCCTCTAGAGATGGGGCTCCACCTCTGCCCTGGGCAGCCTGGGCCAGGCCTTGACAACCCTCAAGGGAAAGAAATTGCTCCTCATGTCCAACCTAACCCTCCCCTGGCACAACCTGAGGCCATGTCCTCTTGTCCTAGCACTTATTCCTTTTGAGAGGAGACCAAGCCCACCCCAAAAGGGTCTGCTTGGAGCCCTGGCTCAAAGCTGAGGAAAAGCTCCTCCTCTGCCTGTGCTTCCAAGAGATGTTCAGAAGGGCTCAGGTCTCACTCCAAAGCCCCAGGGGCCTGGAGCTAAAACCTTGCCTGAGACACACTGAATGCAGCCCAGCTGTCACCTGCCCTGAGCTGCACTAGGCTGGGCAAAAGGAAGCAAGGAAGCTGGAGAACAAGGCAGATGCCACACAGCCTTCAGAGACTCCCCAAGGCCTCCTGTTCTTACCTTGCTGGGGCTGGGTTTGCTG